>NC_085846.1:117855083-118155083 GCF_035594765.1 Anolis carolinensis
CGGTCCTGAGAGAACGGACCTTGGCGGAGCCAATAGGAAAATATGAGCCGCAATACAACCTGAAGCCGAAATGAAGAAGGTCCGCCAAAGTTGAAGGAAAATTCCGCCAAGGAGTCTTTATTGAGCGATTCAGCTGAAAAGGACTCTAGTAGTGATCATTCAGTCTACTAGGGTACCATATAATCAAAATACAGCCATATTTATACAAAATTTCAGTCTGACAGACCCTTGAATTTCCCGCCCCGCTCCCCCGCCCATCTGATCGCGGATAGGCTAGAAGGTTGAACGAGGCGGGCTTTCGTTTCCCGCCTTGCTCTGTTGGCCCAATAGGGAGCTGCTTTTTGTCCCCACTCGAGCCAATCAGGAAGGAGAAGGCGGGAGTTATTGAAACAATGAAGTGACAGGGCAGGAAATATCATATTAATTCCTGCTAGACCGATTTCTAAAGGGATTAATGACAGCAATCAAGGGTTCCTGTCACATATACAGATTTTAGATATGCCTTGGGGTGTCAGAGGTGGAAGTAAGGATGGGTGGTAATGAGCCATATTGACAGGCTCTGCAGGGCGCCTTCCTGAGGTGTCCTGGAATTTCCTTAGGATGAGATATGACAATGTTTGCCTTGGGGGCGAATCACCTTTAATTCGGCGACTCAAGCCTTATATTGTCCATGCAATCTGAATTAGATTGGGTTAAGCGGTGGCAGATTATCCTTTTGTTTTTGGGAAGGGAAGCCTGGGTCATAGGATCTGGGGTTCATGTTGAGTTCAAAATATTTCCTATTTGATTTCATGATTTGACAATTATATGAAATAAAATGAAAAATAAAATAAAGTTGGAATATAAACCCTGCTGGGAAAAATACATATTTTCCGGGGATCCCAAAGAGTACAAATACATATAGGCAGATAGATAGATTTCAAGGAAATAAGGGAGAATCCATAAAAGTGGAGTTTTAGCAGCATGATTTTACAATTCATGAAGTTGTTATCTCTTGCCTCAGAGTGCAGGGATAATCCACAGTAAACTCCAGTAAAAAGTCTCAATCACCTTCTACTATAAATATATGAAATATAGAACATAAAGTCTTGATTTTTGAACTATCTTTTACAAAGTCCTGGGGGGGGGGGGGTGGTCACCTCGATCACAACCTGAAGTATTTATTTATCTACAGTATCTATTTATCGACCTATCCACTATCTACAGTATTTAATTACAAATATCCTACAACCGGAAGGGAGCATAGAGGCCGCCTAGTCCATCCTCTTGAAAGGCTTTCCTTTGAGGCTGAGAGAGAGTGACTTTCCCAAGGGCACCCAATGGGTTTCCAGAACTGAACAGGGATTCGAATTCGCATCTCCTTAGTCTCGGGCTCCCTTTTCATAATTTATCTCCCTATTTGCCATAGCAATTGATGGGCCTCCTGAATGTGTTTGGCTGTGGGGATTCTGGGAGTTGTTGTCCTTCTTCAGACCCAGAACTTGAAGCTCCTTCCTCAATAACTTGGGAATAAACTCTTCATTAAAGTGGCATTGCTTGCATTGGCTTCTGAGCCAATTTGCACTGGTTTGGACTTAGATCAGCAAGTCATTATTTTCTATCGCACTGTGTAGTAGTTAAGTTTTATACTTTCTGACTCCTTCCCTCTGTGCACATATGTATATTTTAAACCATAGGACCCACAGCTTTACTTTGAAAGCACCCTGACCCCCATCATCCCCCTTTAAAATGCATTGAAACCTTTCCTTGCACAATTATTTGCCCGCCCGCTTGTTTATTTTTTTTTCGTGCGCCTTCCCGCACCGCTTCCGAACGGCCGGCAGGGGGCGATCGACTCAAGCAAAGCCAAGACTGGAAAGAGGGCTTGAGTGAGGAGCTGAAAAGGACGCATGCGCAGTGGCACCGCGTTTCGTGGCGAGGGTTTTTCATCCCTCGGCGGACGCCGTAGGCCTGAGGAGAAGCATGTTTGTGGGGCTGAATGAACTCCTCGGGGAGACGGTGGAGAGGCCGGAAAGGGTGAGGGGCTTGCCGTCATCATAATGTGTTGTGGAAGGCTTTCGTGGGTGGCTGTGAGTTTTCCGCGCTGTCTAGCCATGTCCCAGAAGCACGCTCTCCTGACGTTTCGCCTGCATCTACGGCAGGCATCCTCAGAGGTTGTGAGATCTGTTGGAAACTAGGAATGTGAGGTTTATATACCTGTGGAATGATGTCCAGGGTGGGAGAAAGAAAGAACTCTTGTCTGTTGGAGGCAGGTGTGAATGTTTCAATTAATCACCTTGATTAGCATTGAAAAGCTTTGCAGCTTCAAAGCCTGGCTGCTTCCTGCCTGGGGGAACCCTTTGTTGGAAGGTGATTAGCTGTCCCTGATTGTTTCCCACCTGGAATTCCCCTGTTTTCTGAGTGTTGTTCTTTATTTACTGTCCTGATTTTAGAGTATGGACTGGGTGTCCCTTTTGGGGTCTCTTCCAGCCCTATAGTACTTCCCTTGCTTTAATAATAATAATAATAATAACAACAACAACAAATAATAATAATAGCAAAGTGAAGAACCTGCTTTGACTGAAGTAAAAAATCAGAAACTCCTCAAAGCACAGCAGACAAAAAATCAGTACAAGAAAACCGCACTACAAACTAGAGCTGACAGCTGGCACAACAAAACACTGCATGGAAAGTTCCTTGACAAAATTGAAGGAAAAGCTGATCAGGAGAAGACCTGGCTCTGGCTCACGAATGGGACCCTGAAGAAGGAGACAGAAGGCCTGATCCTTGCAGCCCAGGAGCAAGACATCAGGACAAAGGCCATCCAGGCCAAGATCAAAAAATCAGCTGATGACCCAAAATGCAGACTGTGCAAGGAAACCGAGGAAACCATGGATCATATCCTCAGCTGCTGTAAGAAAATTGCACAGACAGACTACAAACAGAGGCACAACTATGTGGCCCAAATGATTCATTGGAACTTATGCCTCAAGTACCACCTCCCAGCAGCAAAGAACTGGTGGGATCACAAAAGTATTGGAGAATGAGCACGCAAAGATACTGTGGGACTTCCGAATCCAGACTGACAAAGTTCTGGAACACAACACACCAGACATCACAGTTGTGGAAAAGAAAAAGGTTTGGATCATGGATGTCGCCATCCCAGGTGACAGTCGCATTGACAAAAACAACAGGAAAAACTCAGCCGCTCTCAGGACCTCAAGATTGAACTTCAAAGATTCTGGCAGAAACCAGTGCAGGTGGTCTCAGTGGTGATGGGCACACTGGGTGCCGTGCCAAAAGATCTCAGCCGGCATTTGGAAACAATAGACATTGACAAAATTACGATCTGCCAATTGCAAAAGGCCACCCTACTGGGATCTGCACGCATCATTTGAAAATACATCACAGAATCCTAAACGCTTGGGAAGTGTTCGACTTGTGATTTTGTGATATGAAATTCAGCATGTCTATCTTGTTTGCTGTGTCATAATAATAACAATACTTTATTTTTGTATCCCGCCAAAATCTCCCCAAAGGGACTCAGGGCGGCTAACATGGGGCCAAGCCCAAAAGACATAATGTAAACAAGTTAAAATATAAAACAAGACAATAAAACAAGTAACAAGCAGTATAAAAACTCAACTTTTCCTTTCCCAGGGCAAGCTGACTTTGCTGTGTGCAGACAAGACGGATGCCAGCTTCCTGGTTCACCACTTCCTCTCCTTTTATTTGAAAGGTAGGCAGAGGAACACGTTTGTGATTTATCATTTTATTTAATCCTGCTGTGTGTCTTCAAATTGACTCCATCATAGTGTATTCTTAGCAGTATGTGTTCAGAGGGGCTTCCCTTAGAGGCTGAGAGAATGTGACTTGCTCGGAAAGGCATACAATGGGAACCCAACGCCAAGCAGGGATTTTTGGTCTCCCAAAGACTCAAATGTGGATGGATGGCTATCTGTCGGGAGGGCTTGGATGGTGTCTTCCTGCCTGGAAGAAAAGGGTTGGACTGGATGGCCTTTGCCAGCTTCCATCTCTAAGATTCTGTGATGGATAGATAGGTAGATACAGAAATATACCTACTTGGGGTTGGACTGGATGACCCTTGAGGGTCTCTTCTAGCTCACCGATTCTGTAATTGATAGATGGATGGATAGATGGATGGATAGAATTGTTTTATATGGCATTGCATTGTTGCCTATCTGTAAGGCTGCTCTGAGTCCCCTTCGGGGTGAGAAGGGCGGGATATAAATATGGTTAATAGATAGATGCATAGATAGATAGATGCATAGATAGATGCATAGATAGATAGATAGATAGATGGATGGATACACAGATATATAGATAGATGTATAGATAGATAATGGGGCCGGGCTGTGGCGCAGGCTGGTAAATAGCTGCTGCAATAAATCACTCTGACCGTGAGGTCATGAGTTCGAGGCCAGCCCATGGCGGGGTGAGCACCCGTCAATTAAAAATAAAATATAGCCCCTGCTCGTTGCTGACCTAGCAACCCGAAAGATAGTTGCATCTATCAAGTAGGAAATAAGGTACCACTTATAAAAGTGGGGAGGCAAGTTTAACTAATTTACAACGTTGGAATGAGGAAGTGCCGTCAGAGTGGATGATGAAGCAGCTGCTCCCCCCTGTGGCCAAAATTGAACATCCCCTCAGGAGAAGGTTAACTTTCCTCTGCGTCTGTCTGTCTGTTGTCTCTGTCTCGGTTCAATGTGTTTATGGGCATTGAATGTTTGCCCTATATGTACATAATGTGATCTGCCCTGAGTCCCCTTCGGGGTGAGAAAGAAGGGCGGAATATAAATACTGTAAATAAATAAATAAATAATGTATAGATACTAGCTATGCATACATAGAGGCATGTATCGATAAAAAATGTATATATGTACACATAGATGGATGGATAGATAGACAGATGGTTAGATAGATTATAGTTAGAAAGATGCATAGATAAATGGATGGATAGATAGATAGATGTAGATAGATAGATAGATAAATAGATAGATATATACATGGATAGATAGATTCATGGATGGATGGATAGATAGATAGATGTATAGATAGATATCAACTGTACTATATATATATATATATATATAGATATAGATATATATATATATATATATAGAGAGAGAGAGAGAGAGAGAGAGAGAGAAGAGGAGGGGGAGAGATACACAAATATACATACATGTGGTTAGACTGGATGTTCTTTGGGGGTCTCTTCCAGCTCTAGGATTCTATGATTGATGGATGGATGGATGGATGGATGGATGGATAGATAGATGTGTAGATAGATGGATAGATAGATGGATAGTTAGATATACACACAAACAGATGTATGGATGGGTAGATATATGTATAGATAGATAATGTATAGATACTAGATAGATGCATACATAGATGCATGGATGGATAGATGTATAGATAGATGCATAGACAGCTAGATTGATAGATGGATGGATAGATAGATGCAAAGATGGATTGACAGATAGATAGATGTATAGATAGATATCCATTGTATGATATATATAGATATAGATATAGATAATATAGATACATACGCGTGTGCGCACACACACACACACACAAGTATACCTACATGGGGCTGGACTGGATGTTCCTTGGGTGTGTCTTCCAGCTCCAAGATTCTGTGAACATCCCCTTTCTATCCTACTTGAGAACCAACTTCTAAACTGCTGTTAAAAGTTAGTGTTCTGGGAAACGGATGCTGAATTTTCCACTTTGAAAGGCCCAGAGCCTCCTGTTCCTTACAGAGATTTTGCAGCACAGTATTGTGTTCCTTGCCAGTTTTGCATTGTAAGATATGTATTGAGGGCTGTGAGACACAGTCTTATTGAAATGGGTGCCTTTGTCTTTTCCAGCAGGTTGCAAAGTCTGCTTCGTGGCGATCGTGCAGTCCTTCAGTCACTACAGCTTCGTGGCCCAAAAGCTGGTAAGCTGCACGGATTTAAATTTTATATATAAACAAAAACCTCTCCATCCCATTTTTTTTCTCTTAGAAATGTCTATTTTGTGAGTTCTCTGTTGCTGGAAGGCAATTGCAAATGGAAGCCAATGGAAAAGGCCCCTCCTTAGCACAAATGCAGAGAGCCAGATGCAGGTTTGCTTGGACAAAAGGATCGTATTTATCATTTCTTTTCTCTCCAGGGAGTCAGTCTGGCTGCGGCCAAAGAAAAGGGGCAGCTTGTGTTTTTGGAAGGGCTGAAGGCCTCAAAGAGCATCTTGTTCAGCGAAGGGCAGCAGTCGGATGAAGCCAATCCATTCCAGTTCATCAGGTGAGTAACTCCGCAAAAGTTACTCATTGCCCTTGGGTTCTACAGATAGCGACCTGCAATCTAGAAATTTGGTAGAGAATTCCAAATCCTGCTCCAAACTACACATTTTACAGAGCCTTCAAGCTTCTCTATGATAATAATAATAACAACAACAACAACAACACTTTATTTATATACCGCCCTATCTCCCGGATGGGACTCAGGGAGGTTTCCAATCATAAAAACAACACAAACATTACATAACAACATAATAACACATTATTAAGCAAAGTAAAAATGCAATTATAAAAATAACTAACACTTACATGACCTGATCTACCAAATAATGGCCATCTGTCGGGGGTGCTTTGAATGCGAGTTCCTGCTTCTTGGCGGGGGGTTGGACTGGATGGCCCATGAGGTCTCTTCCAACTCTACTATTCTATGATTCTATGATCTGTGATTGGACAAGCCCTTTTGCCTTCTCTGCCAAAGAGTTCCCATAACATTGAGACTTTGCAGTTAAAGTGATGCCAAACTGAATTATATCTACAGTGTAGACACACTGTAAAACACGGAGCAACCAATTCAAGCTGTGGGAGAGGAGATTCAACCTGAGTATTTAGAAAATTTGTTGATGGGAAGGGTGGCTTGAGAGAGGAATCTGTTGCTGCCTTGGAGTCTGGTGAAGTCTCCTTCCTTGGAGTTTTTTAAGCAGAAGCTGCATGGCCATCTGTTGGGAAGGCTTGAGTTGTGTTTTCCTGGGTGGCAGAAGGGGCTGGACTGGATAGCCCTTTTTGGGGTCTCTTCCAATGAGAGTATACCACAGAGCAATGCAGAGAAAGAAGGTAGGCACCTACAGACTCTATTAGCTACATTGGGTACACAAACAAAGGAGAATTATATTTCTCCTCAACATTCACACACATGTAACATTCGCTCATAGTCATGTATACATGACCATCTCTTCTTCCTTCTGGAAAAGAGACCCCGAAGTCGGCCAGATTGCATTCCCTGCAAATCTGCTATTCTGCGAATACACCATCTCCCTCTGTCCCTTGGAGAAGAGTGGTGGATGGAGCAGACTCCTCTATCTGCCATAATTTTTGGAATAGCAAAGTGTCTCTCATATAGCAATATCTCTGCTGATGTTCCAGTTCTCTTTGTAAATCAATGACCAGTGTTTTTCCAGCCAAAATATGCTGACTCCCATCAGTTCCGGACAGATGTTGATTTTCCTTCTTTAAGTGAGAATTGGTTTTCCTTCTTAAGTAAAGAGCCCTGTTTGCTTTTTAAACTTTACTTTAAAAGAGCCGTTGTCTTTGGTAATGTAAACATGTTGTTTTCCACCAAGAGTTCACCAGTTAATCATTTGTCTCTGGTCAACACCGTCAGCAGTTCAGAAACTTTTAATTACAGTTCATGAATTTTCCTTTTGTAGTTTTCCAAGCTTCATGCCAGACTGCTTCATGCCTTTGGAGATCAGCCCCAGAGGGTTTTTAATAATCTATCCCGTTTTTATTATCATTTTACCATTTATGTGTTTTAAATGCAATTTTTTATCCTGTATTTTTGTTTTAATTGATATATTGTATTACTGTTTTATCTTTTTATAGTGTGATTTGTATTATGTTGCCTATGTTTTGTTCTATGTTGTTTGGGCCTCTGCCCCATGTAAGCCGCCCCGAGTCCCCGCGGGGAGATGGTGGCGGGGTATAAATATAAAGAAATAAGAAAAGAAAAAAGACTGGATGGCCATCTGTCAGGGTGTGCTTTGAACGCGATTTAAATAATAATAATAATAATAATAATAATAATAATAATAATAATAATCTTTATTTTTATATCTTGCTCCCATCTCCCCAAGGGAACTCGGGGTGGCTCACATGGGGATTTTCCTGCTTCCCAGTCATACATCTTTTATACAATTCTATTCAAACCATATGACAGTTGCAGAAGGAGTGGCAACCACTGAGAGTCCTCCAGGTGCTTTCAGAGGTGACTGTGGTCTCTCCTTTCCCTTCAGCGGAGACGGCTCCAGCCTGAGAGCCCTCCATGACTGTGTCCGGGCAGCCCTGATCCCCGGGGCCGGAGACTCCCGGGGCCCCCCCGTGCTGATGGTGGACGACCTCGGGGTCCTGCTCAGCCTGGACGTGAGGCTGACCCACATCCTGGACTTCATCCACTACTGCAGAGTCACCGTGAACACCCAGCTGAAGGTATCTGCAGTGGGCATCAGCCCCTCCTGCCATAAACATGGGCTTTGCAATCCATTGAGGCCAAACATCAATGCTATTGGGTGGTCTAAGAAAGGGCAGGTTTGGGTTCACAGACCCACCTGGAGGGTTAATGCAGTGGAAAGATACAGAAGTGTCTATGGACAAAGGCAGGCGAAGAAGAAAGCGTTAACCCACCTTTCAACAACTTGCTCATGCTGTTTGTCAGCCCTCCGTGTTATCTGGGTTTAAGGACACAGGTCCTCTTTGAAAGTGAAAGACATGAATAAGTACATTGCTATTTTTTTATCTGAGAGATGTTGGAAATAACTGGGCACATATCCCCTTGTAAATAAATGGCAATCATAACCTTATTGAAAAGGAGAAATGATGTCACATCCAATGTGTTGTCGAAGGCTTTCATGGCCGGGATCACAGGGTTGTTGTATGTTTTCCGGGCTGTATGGCCATGTTCTAGAAGATGGCCATACAGCCCGGAAAACATACAACATCCTAATGTCATATCCGTTTGGCAAATGCGAATCTCCATGAACATGCAAATGCCACCTTTTGAAAACCACTAGTTATGACAAGCATTACTTTGTTAGAAGTCAACCCTTTGAACAAGTGGTATTCATAAGCATTCATGTAATGGCACACAGGTAACTCAGCTGTTAAACTGAAGAACCATGTCTTTGAACTGCCAAGGACAAAGACACGCCACTACAGAAATATATTGAGTTAGCAGAGGATGGTTGCTTCTTTGAAGTAGGAATTGTAATTATAGTTGTAATTGTAATTGCCCAAAAGATATACATACTCCCTTGAAAACTCTTAGTTTAAAATATGCACTCAGAGATTTTAAAAAAAAGCAAAGTCTTGTTTAAAAAATAATATATCTTGTTCGCTCACAAACATCTTGTGTTAATTCACCATACAGGCACATTTCTTATTTAAGTTCATTCATAGACAGGGTGTAGTTTCTCTCTGTTGAGTACACTGGGTATCATTCCTAATCAATAGTCTATAGTCTTTAAGTATAGTTGTACTCACTGAAGCCCATATGTCATACTTCTCTACTGAAGTTCAAACAGCAACATCCACCTCCACTGAGGTGTAAAGGCAGACATGCATCCACCTCCACTGAGGTGTAGAACAGACTGAATACAAAACGGAGTCCTGAGTCTGAACATGCTCAGTACAATCACATGTCTGTAGTCTCTCCCACACCAAAGAGGTGCAGTCAGATTGGCAAATCAACACACACATACCGTGTTTCCCCGAAAATAAGTCAGTGTCTTATATTATTTTTTGCTCCCAAAGATGTGCTAGGTCTTATTTTTAGGGGATGTCTTATTTGTTGAATAAAAAAATGAACATTTATTATATACTGTACAGTAGTTGTCATCACAAACCAACATAACCAAACCAGACAAACTATAACTCCTGACAATAATTTATTGTTACTACTGTATAAATATAAATAATATAACATTAATATATTATTACCATTATTTCCATGTACAACTGGTATGTACATTTACCGATCCTGCAAATTCTGGTATTTTCTTTGGCGGGCGCCAGGCATGCTTCCAAACAAAAACTTTGCTAGGTCTTACTTTTGGGGAGGCCTTATATTTAGCAATTCAGCAAAACCTCTGCTAGGTCTTATTTTTTGGGGATGTCTTATTTCCGGGGAAACAGGGTAGAATACAGCTTAGCAAATATATACATTAACAAATAAATAGTGAAAGGCTTGGGAGGTTGCTATTTCCAGCAAGAAAATACCTTTCTAAGAAAGTCTAGGTCTTCCAATATAACTCTGCGACTATTTTCTGCTTGATGTTGACCATAGACTTGCTTTGGAGAACCTAGAGATTTCCTAGGAAGAAAAACAAAAAAATGTTATATTTAAATCTGCAAAGGGTCAAACCACAAACATTGAGGGATGATTGTATTAAGACCAGAAATGGTTCATAGCTTTACAATCCAATTTCCTTTGTCCCATACTGTGCCATAGGCTTCCAGTTGCTCTCCTTTTTCCTGTTTCCTAAACTGTGGAGCCCAAGGGCAGACCTTGATGAAAGCCTAATGGTACAGGATTGCACCATTGTGAAACCCTTTTGGAAAGCCTTGTTGTCATCTGTTACACAACGGTGCACCTTCCTGAGGAAGATTTCAGTTTTATGCAATTTCTGAGAAAGTGCTGCTAACGAAACATATTTCTATTGTGGCTGGGGCTCAAGGTGGCTTATGCGTTGAAAGAGCAGCAATTACAAATGTAATTAAGTCCCCTCAGGGATGGGAAAGGCAGGATATAAATATTGTAAATATGGTAAATGCAAATGTACAAAGAAGTCAGCACTAAATTATTAACCATATTAAAAACATGATATATTTAAAGGTTTTTACACAACCACAAAGTGCTAACAAGAGCAAAATGGCCTCACCTGGGATACTGTTTCTGGTTCTGGACACAAAAAAAGAGACATTTGATCAAGCTGCGGCTTGTCTAAAAAAGGGCAAAGACAATGATAGAAAGTCTGGCAGAGACCGGCAGAAGGAAGTGTCAAGTATGCTAAGCTTTGAAAAATGGAAAGGTGTTTTGTATGTTTTAGACTTACTGTATATACTCGAGTATAAGCCTAGTTTTTCAGCCCTTTTTTAGGACTGAAAGAAAACCACCTCGGCTTATACTCGGGTGAGGGTCCTGGTGGGCTTATATTCAGATCGGCTTATATTCAAGTATATATGGTATATTTATTATTTTTCTCTATTATTATTGGTATTGTTACATTTATTATTTTACTCTATTAATTATTATTATGAATACATTTATTATTTTACTCTATTATTACATTTATTATTTTACTGCATTTATTGTTATTATTATTACGTTTATTATTTCACTCTATTATTATTAAAAGGATACATAAGCACATTTACATTTAAGAGGAGGAAAATAATGATTTAATCAGAGTTGAACAGTCATATCTTAAATTACAGTTTGATGTGAAGATTCAAAAACATTTAAACTACTGATGCCTCAATTATTGTAATTTTATTGGTATCTCAGCTTATACTGGAGTCAATGTTTTCCCAGTTTTTGTGGTAAAATTAGGTGCCTCGGCTTATATTTGGGTTAGCTTATACTTGAGTATATACGGTAGACTGACCTTCTCTTAGGGTTCCTTTGGCCAGGTTTCTCCAGAATGGGGTTTCCATTGCCTTCCTCTGAGAGTGATTTGCTCCAGGTGATAGAGAGTGATATGCTAGGGTCACCAAATGGTTTTCCATAGTTGATGGGGGTTGAAACTCTGGGATCCTGATTCTTATCTTGTTGATAACATGTGCTTATTCTGACCTATGGCAACCCTAAGGGGAACCTGTCACTGGATTTTCTTGGCCATGTTTGTTCAGAAAGGGGTTCACAGGACTTGTCAAGTAAAATATATATGAATAATATATTAATATATACTGTATTCTAAAATCCAAAAGATTGAATATAACTGTTGGGTTAATATTTCTAAGGACATCATAGAATTGTATATAATGTCAATGATGTGGATATTATAGAAACACACAGAGACATGTGTGTATATATATATATGTATAGGACATATATATGCATGTGTATCTTCATATATATATGTGTGTGTGTTTTCCTATATATGAGTGTGTACATTATAGAAGCGTGTGTATATGTATATGAACACACACACACATAAATATGTGTGTTTGTATATATATATATATATAAAGACATATATGTGTGTTTCTATAATATCTCATATGTTTCTATAATATCCACTTCATTGAAATTAAATACATATATCACACATACAGAATCTGTATAGAAGATAGACTCATTCTATATATATTACTAACGTATTAACAAAAGAAACTGACTAAGATGTACGTAAATGGATGGATATTACTAAAACTAGGGGGGAAATAGAGTATGTACAAGTAAACAGATAAAACAGTTAGAAGGAACACTTGGAGGAGAAGATAAAGAAAAAGATGGAACAATATAAGAAGACGGAAAGATCAACGTGAACGCTAGATGATAAGACTCCGCTTGCTTTGGGAATAGAAGATATTGTAGATGGAATTCCTTTATATGTTAGAGAACATGCATAATAATTTCCTCTCTTTTCATACCCCCGGTGATAGAATAGACGCCTGCATAGATTTAATTTACGAACAAAACTCCATGACCAACATATAAATGACTCTTGATTTATCTTGGCCTCAGTTTCCCCCCCTGTTATCTTTTCTTCCTCAGGGGAACGTGGTGGTGATGGTCCACAGCAGCGAGGACTCGGAAGACGAGGAGAACGAGCGGCTGGCAAAGTCCCTCCGGCACCAGAGCCACCGCATCCTGTGGGCACAGGGCCTGGCCACCGGCTTCTGCAAGGAGGTCCATGGGGAGGTGAGTGTTGTGACTCAGCCTCAGAGTGACTCTGATGAGGATTTTGGGATTCAGGTGCAGGGTGTTCCTGCTGTAGAAGATGGGGAACAGGGAGGCTTTCCAACGGGAGGAAATGCTGTTGTTGATGCTGATGTTTCACAGGTGCAAGAAGCAGGAAGGGAGAGCAGCTCCCAGCCTGATAACACTAACAAGCAGTTTGGCCTTGACGATACAGCATCTCTGGACCGGGCCAGCTGCTTGGAATTTAGGGGGGTTTGCAGAAGTCTTCGAATAGCAAATAAGAGAGAGGGCAAAGGGCAAAGGAATGCCTTCATGTTATGCTATTAAAACAGTCTGCTGAGAGAGGAATCTTTGTCAAAGCAATGTCTCTTTGAATCGAGAAGCAAGTTCTGCTTTCCTGGGTTGTCTTGTAGCCTTGATGTATTCTCGCTCATGGGACTTTGTCATGTACTGAAAGGACTTCGTTTCATACCAAGTGTTTCTTTGGATTATTTCTTACAGCCTTGTTTTGCAACTATCTTTTGGAACTGAACTTTTGCCTTTTAAGAACTATCTTTTTCCTATTTCCAAAAGACTATATCCTGTGTACTGACTAGTGTATTTTAGCAAGGTGAAGCTAACCTGAGGTGTGACAGTGAGTTCCTCCGTATCCTCCAGGACTTTGTGTCAGTGGCTCCAAAGACATCCATTCAAAGTATCTCACAGCCATATACCCTGTTTCCCCGAAAATAAGACATCCCCGAAAAATAAGACCTAGCTGAGGTTTTGCTGAATTGCTAAATATAAGGCCTCCCCCAAAAGTAAGACCTAGCAAAATTTTTGTTTGGAAGCATGCTCAGCGCCTGCCAAACAGAACACCAGAGCATGCAGGATTGGTAAATGTATATACCAGTTGTACACGGAAATAATGGTAGTAACAAGAAATTCTTGATAGGATTCACAGTTTGTCTGGTTATGCTGGTTTGTGATGACAACTACTGTACAGTATATAATAAATGTTCATTTTTTGTTCAACAATAAATGTGAATTCTTCTTCATAGAAAAATAAGACATCCCCTGAAAATAAGACCTAGCACATCTTTGGGAGCAAAAATTAATATAAGACACTGTCTTATTTTCAGGGAAACACGGTAGTTATGGATGGGGTCAGGAATGAGGTCTAGAGTCATCTCCTATATCAGCATGGGCAAACTTTGGCCCTCCAGGTGTTTTGGACTTCAACTCCCACAATTCCTAACAGCCGGTAGGCTGTTAGGAATTGTGTGAGTTGGAGTCCAAAACACCTGGAGGGCTGAAGTTTGCCCATGCCTGTTCTAAGAGGACTTACAGATGATAACAAATCAGCATTAGCAAGGCTGATTTTCCTTTTTATGAAGCTCAGCTGAATCATTTTCTGCAGAGTCTCCTATAAACATGGCTCATTGCTGCTCACTGGGTTGTGTAATACCTAAAACAGTCACTAGATGGAGACAGAACCCATTTTTTGTGATCCCAACATTGAGTCTAATGGAGAACCCATTTGGGATTGGGACCTGCATAATAATGATGATGATGATGATAATTTTAAAAAAAATATTTTTATTGAGTGTTTTTGAACATAAAAAGAGTGAGAACAATAATGAATGTAGAAAAGAAAATGAAAAAGGGGGGGGATGTGGTACGAAGAAAAAAGAGAGGAAAGAAAAAATGGAGATAAAAAAATTAAAATTATCAAAAATAGAGGAAAAAAATAAAAAAAATAAAAAATTGGAAAAGGATTTTTTAAAAAAACTAAAACACACAAAAAGAAAAAAAGAAGAAGAAATTGTACTTCCCATCTTTTCTTCTAGGTGATAAAATATTTTGTACTTGTTATCATTATAAGTCCACTCCGTCATTATATTTTTGTAAAAAGTTCCTCTTGTTCTATATAGGTTGTCAATAATGTCCAATCTGTTTCTTTTTTTGGTTTGCCATGATGGGTTTTCAAGTAATATGTCAGAGTATCCATGTTCTTTATATCCATAATCTTTAATATCCATTCTTCTTTAGTTGGTATTTCTGTTGATTTCCACTTCTTTGCATATACTGTGATGATGATAAATAATAATAATTATTTATTTATTTATTTATTTATTTATTTAATTTATATGCCGCTCTTCTCCCACGGGGGACCCAATAAATAATAATAATAATATTTCTCTCCCGTCTTCCTTTGTGGCTTGAGGCAGGTTGCAACATCACAAATTGTATTGTCTCTTCCAACTCTATTCTAGTGGACACAAGACGTGAGTTTAAGGTTCTTCTTCCTTTCTTGCTGCAGTTGACCGTCATCCAGCGGGGCTCTTGGGAGACGGGAGCCGAGAGCGACCTGCTCCGGGTTTATCAGTACAAGATCCAGGACAAGAACGTCTCCTTCTTCGCCAGGGGGATGTCGGCAGCCGTGCTCTGACTGCAGGGAGGACAAGGCCATGGGAATCAAATGCACGCAGCATCCAGAGAAATGCAGAAGGAGAGCATCAATGGCGGGAGAGAGATGGTGCAAGAACAACTGCGGTGTCCTCAGTGTGGTTCTGCCTTGGGGTTCATTCAAACTCTCCACTCTGAATCCAATCCTGTGGATTGCTTTGGTCTAGGCCCCTGAGATGGCCAAAACTAAGGCCAGGACTGACCCTGATCCTGCAAGAGACCAAGGAAACCTAATTAAAAGCAGCTCATAAGCCAAGCAGGGACTGCTTTCCTGTGGCCTGGTGGTTCTGGTGCTGGTTCATGCTTTCTGGTAAACACTACGTTGC
This sequence comes from Anolis carolinensis, assembly GCF_035594765.1. Classification (NCBI taxonomy): domain Eukaryota; kingdom Metazoa; phylum Chordata; class Lepidosauria; order Squamata; family Anolidae; genus Anolis; species Anolis carolinensis. The sequence goes on from NC_085846.1 coordinate 117,870,781, forward strand.
TACGGCACTTTGACCCTGTTTTTAGCTGCCATGGCTCTCTTCTGTGGTATCTATAGTTTGGGGAAGGACTGAAAAGTAATGTCATGGGTTTTCCAAAAAATGTAGAATGAGTAGTTCTCCAAGTGTTTGTATGGCCAGCCCTTCATATCGATTGGGTCTACACACATTCAAGTCCCACTGCTCCAAATAATAGTAATAATAATAATGGTAATGTATGATCTTCCTATCCATGGGGCCTGCACCCACAAATTGAAGTAGCACATCTTATAATAATAGTGATGATGATGATGATGATGATGATGATGATGATGTTGTATAGGAAAGATGATAATATCGAGGATAGCTTTGACAGTGTGGTGAGTGAATTAGAACCAAACATCCTGAGGAGTGAGGTTGAATGGGCCTTAAGAGGCATTGCCAATAACAAGGCAGCAGGAGACGACGGGATCCCAGCTGAAGAGATCAAGCTGAAGAGATCAAGAGAAGGAGGCGAGACTATACAGAAGATCAGTATAGGAAAGAAAATAATATCAAGGATAGCTTTGATGGTGTGGTGAGTGAATTTGAACCAGACATCATGAGGAGCGAGGTTGAATTGACCTTAAGAAGCATTGCCAATAACAAGGCAGCAGGAGACGACGGGATCCCAGCTGAAGAGATCAAGCTGAAGAGATCAAGAGAAGGAGGCGAGACTATACAGAAGATCAGTATAGGAAAGAAAATAATATCAAGGATAGCTTTGATGGTGTGGTGAGTGAATTTGAACCAGACATCATGAGGAGCGAGGTTGAATTGACCTTAAGAAGCATTGCCAATAACAAGGCAGCAGGAGATGACGGGATCCCAGCTGAGTTGTTTAAAATCTTGGAAGATGATGCTGTCAAGGTGATGCATGCCATATGCCAGCAAATATGGAAGACACAAGATTGGCCATCAGATTGGAAAAAATCAATTTATATCCCCATACCAAAAAAGGGAAATGCTAAAGAATGCTCAAACTTCTGTACAGTGGCCCTTATTTCCCATGCCAGGAAGGGAATGCTCAAGATCCTGCAAGGCAGACGCCAGCAAGACATGGAGCGAGAGCTGCCAGATGTCCAAGCTGGGTTCAGAAAAGGCAGAGGAACCAGAGACCAAATTGCCAATATCTGGATGCTGGATAATGGAGGAAGCCAGGGAGTTTCAGAAAAACATCTACTTCTGCTTTATTGACTATTTTAAAGCCTTTGACTGTGTGGCTCATAACAAACTATGGCATGTTCTTGGTGGTCTGGGGAGACCAAGTCCCCTTGTCTGTCTCCTGAGGAATCTGTATAAAGACCAAGAAGCCACAGTCAGAACAGGTCACGGAACAGGAGACGGGTTCAAGATTGGGAAAGGAGTGCGGACATCAGGGCTGGGTCCTCTCACCCTCCCTGTTCAACTTGTGCGCAGAACACATCATGCGACATGCGGGGCTTGAGGAATCCAAGGCCAGAGTTAAAATTTCTGGAAGAAACATGAACAACTTAGGTATGCAGATGATACCACTCTGATGGCTGAAAGTGAGGAGGAGCTGAGGAACCTTCTCACCAAGGGGGAAAAAAGAAGAAAGCGCAAAAGCTGGGTTGCAGTTAAACATCAAGAAAACCAAGATTATGGTAACCAGACTGATTGACCACTGGCAAATGGAGGGAGAAAACGTGGAGGCAGGGACAGACTTTATATTCCAGGCGCAAAGATCACTGCAGATGTAGACTACAGCCAGGAAATCAGAAGACGCTTCCTTCTTGGGAGGAGAGCAATGACCAACCTGGACAAAATAGTGAAGAGCAGAGACATCACACTGGCCACGAAGGTCCACATAGTCAAAGCCATGGTCTTCCCCATAGTAACCTATGGATGCGAGAGCTGGACCATAAGGAAGGCTGAGCAAAGGAAGAGAGATGTTTTTGAAGGAAAATCCTGAGCGTGCCTTGGACCTTGGCAAGAAGGTCCAACCAGTCCATCCTCCAGGAAATAATGCCCAGTGGCTGCTCACTGGAGGGAAGGAGATGAGAGGCAAAGAGGAAGTATTTTGGCCACATCCTGAGGAGACAGGAAAGCTTGGAAAAGATCACGATGCTGGGGAAAATGGAAGGAAAAAGGAAGAGAGGCCGACCAAGGGCAAGATGGATGGACGGGATCCTTGAAGGGACTGGCTCGACCTTGAAGGAACTCAAGGCGGTGACGGCCGACAGGGAGCTCTGATGATGATGATTATGATGATGATGATGGAAATCTTCATCTCCATGAGGCTTGCATCCTCAAATTGAACTACTGCATCTCAATAATAAGGCCCCCCCAAAAGGCCAAAGGAAATGGATGCATCTACACACCCTGTTGTAGCCTCCCATCATTTCATTGCTCCTCAGGCCCCCATCTACACTGCCGTATAATGAAGATTCTGAACGCAGTATAACTGCATTGGGCTGCATTATATGGTAGTGTAGACTCATATAATCTAGTTCAATGTCATTACGTTGCAATATGAAACAGCATTACGTGACAGTGCAGATAGGACCTCGGGTTCTGTCTGGCACTCGTTTGAATCACATTTGCCATTTTATATGAGAGGTACCATTTCACAACAGAGTTGTCTATATGGGGAATTGAGCATCCATGGATGTTGTTATCTACAAAGGATCCTGTAACTAAACCCCAAGAGCCCAGTGAATTTGAGGTCCCTGAGGTGCTCCACTTCACATTATTTACACAGAGATGCTAGAACACATGGGGATTCTGACAACCCGAGCAAACTACAGATCCCATGAGTCCTAGAGGGCAGACTTGTGGTAGTAATATAATGGTATTAGTCGGCTATAATTATACAGTGCAGATGTTCTCCATATTATGGGGGTTGTAGTTCTGGGGTGGGCAGAATTGTTCTTGTCACTGCTGTTGGATTACTATGCATTCTGCCATTCATGTCAAGCCAACCCTGACTTAATAGTGACCCTATTATTGTGTTTTCTTGGCCATAGTTATTCAGAGGAGGCTTCCTTCGAGACCGAGAGGGTGTGACCTGCCCAAGGCTTCCCATGGGCACAGCTACACAGTTGAATTAATGCAGCTTGACACCATTTTAAGAGCCAAGACTCAATGCTACGGCCTCACGGGAGCATTAATTAAATATGCAATGTAGATGCATCCGTGGAAACCCCACGGCTGAGCAGGGATTGAACCCAAGTCTCCAACCGACACTCAGATTATTCCAACACTGTTGTGACTCAGCTGGAGTCTCAGAGTGACTCTGATGGGGATGATGGGATTCAGGTTCCAGATGTTCAAGATGATGGGAATTATGGGATTCTGCTGTGAGAGATGAGGGGCAGGGAATGGTGTTGATGATACTGGAGTTGACACCGAAGCTAGCCAGGTGCAAAGGGAGGATAGCTCCCAGTTAGATAGCATGCAGACAGAGGTTGCTGCTAACGAGCTGTCTGGCCTTGATGAAACGGTATCTCTGGATCGAGCTGGCCGTTTGGAATTTCGGGTTCGCAGGAGTGTCAGAATACCAAACAAGAAAGTGGTCATAGGCCAAAGAAATGCATTCATGCTAGGCAGGGAATATTAAAGGGTGTGCTGAGAGAGAAATCTTTGTTTGAGTTAGAAGCAGCCCTTGCTTTCTTGGATTATCCCGCAGTTTTGTGTATTCAAGTTCATGGGACTATGTCATGTATTAATGGAACCTTGTTTTATGCCTAACGTTTCCTTGGATTATTCTTTATAGCCTTGGTTTTGCAACAATCTTTTGGTTTTTGTTGTTGTCCTTTGATGTTTTATATTTTGTCATTGCTTGTATTTTGATTTCGCTGTAAGCCGCCCCGAGTCCCCTTCGGGGGAGATGGAGGCGGGATATAAATAAACTTCTTCTTCTTCTTCTTCTTCTTCTTCTTCTTCTTCTTATTATTATTATTATTATTATTATTATCTTTACTTTTGCTTTTTAAGGACTATTTATTTCCTATCTATATATATAAAAGAGTGATGGAATCCTGGCTACCGCCAAAACAACAAAACTAAACACCCCACAACTTCGAAAATTGGCAACACAACCCATCATCCATGCCTCTAGGTTGATACAACAAAAAGAAAAGAAAAATAAAGTCCTAATTAGAGGGAGAGGAATAATTGTTTTTATCCAATTGCTGCCAGTTAGAAGGCTAAGCTCCACCCACTTGGTCTCCTAGCAACCCACTCACCCAGGGGACAGGCAGAGTTAGGCCTCACTTAGCCCTCTTCCACACTGCCTATAAAATACAAATTATCAGATTTAACTGGATTATATGGCAGTGTAGACTCAAGGCCCTTCCACACAGCTATATAACCCATTTATAATCTTATATTATCTGCTTTAACTGGATTATCTGGACTCCACACCTTTACCTTAACTACCACCAATTCCTCAATACTTTATTTCCCATACCACCATACTTCGCCACAGCAACGCGTGGCCGGGCACAGCTAGTTTCCTAATAAACTACAAAAGATTTCAATCTGTGCACAGCCTGGTGTATTCAGCAAGGTGAAAGTAACCTGAGGTGCAACAAACACATCGGCATTCCCGTTTTCTCTGCAGGAAGGATTAAATCAAAATACTTTTGAATTATCTCAAGAAGGCCAAATCGAAGGCTCGCCCTGCTACCCTGTTTCCCTGAAAATAAGACACCCCCAGAAAATAAGACCTAGTAGAGGTTTTGCTGAATTGCTAAATATAAGGCCTCCCCCGAAAGTAAGACCTAGCAAAGTTTTTGTTTGGAAGCATGCAGGATCGGTAAATGTACATACCATAGATTGTTGTACACGGAAATAAAGGTCGTAACAAGAAATAATAATAATAATAATAATAATAACTTGTTTGCTGTGTCATACAACATCGTTGTGTCAATAATAATAATAATATAACTTTATTCTTGTATCCCACCTCCATCTCCCAGAAGGGACTCAGGGCAGCTTACACAGGGCCAAGCCCAACAACAACATAAATTTACATACGAACAGAAATTTAAAACAGTAATTTAAAAACAGTATAGCAATAAAATATAATATAGAAATTCTTGAAAGGATTCACAGTTTGGTTATGCTGGTTTGTGATGACAACTATTGTACAGCAGATAATTTTTAAATAATTCAACCATAAATGTGAATTCTTCTTTGTGGAAAAATAAGACATCCCCTGAAAATAAGACCTAGCGCCTCTTTGGGAGCAATAATTAATATAATTAATTTTTCCCCCGATTGTGGAACTCACTACCTACTGAAATTAGGCAAGCTCCCACGCTGTTAGCTTTTAGGAAAGACTTGAAAACATGGCTCTTCCGCTGTGCCTTTGGTGAGTAACTTCTGTTATTTCTGTGTTACTCCCACCCCGAACATCCATCCTCTAGATTACCCCACTTCCATATGTCCCTGTGGAGTACCCCTATGTCCCTCTCACCCCAGGTTTTATCTTTGTGTTCACGTGGCCTGCCCTTGTTTTACTGTTTTTTTTTATTTCTTGATGTTGATGCATTTATTGTATTTTTAATGGTGCTATGTTATGTTGTTTTATATTTTGTTATATTGTATTGCTCTGGGCATGGCCCCATGTTAGCCGCCCCGAGTCCCCGTTGGGGAGATGGTGGCGGGGTATAAATAAAGTATTATTATTATTATTATTATTATTGACACAACGACGTTGTATGACACAGCAAACAAGATAGATATGCTGGATTTCGTTTCACAAAACCACAAGTCGAACACTTCCCAAGTGTCTAGGACTGGGTGATGTATTTTCGGATGATGCGTGCAGATCCCAGCAGGGTGGCCTTTTGCAGTTGGCAGATCGTAATTTTGTCAATGTCTATTGTTTCCAAATGCCGGCTGAGATCTTTTGGCACGGCACCCAGTGTGCCCATCACCACTGGGACCACCTGCACTGGTTTCTGCCAGAGTCTTTGAAGTTCAATCTTGAGGTCCTGATAGCGGCTGAGTTTTTCCTGTTGTTTTTCTTCAATGCAACTGTCACCTGGGATGGCAACATCAATGATCCAAACCTTGTTCTTTTCCACAACTGTGATGTCTGGTGTGTTGTGTTCCAGAACTTTGTCAGTCTGGATTCGGAAGTCCCACAGTATCTTTGCGTGTTCATTTTCCACAACCTTTGCAGGTTTGTGATCCCACCAGTTCTTAACTGCAGGGAGGTGATACTTGAGGCATAGGTTCCAATGAATCATTTGGGCCACATAGTTGTGCCTCTGTTTGTAGTCTGTCTGTGCAATTTTCTTACAGCAGCTGAGGATATGATCAATGGTTTTGTTGGTTTCCTTGCAGAGTCTGCATTTTGGGTCATCAGCTGATTTTTCGATCTTGGCCTTAATGGCCTTTGTTCTGATGTCTTGCTCCTGGGCTGCAAGGATCAGGCCTTCTGTCTCCTTCTTCAGGGTCCCATTCGTGAGCCAGAGCCAGGTCTTCTGCTCATCAGCTTTTCCTTCAATTTTGTCAAGGAACTTTCCATGCAATGTTTTGTTGTGCCAGCTGTCAGCTCTAGTTTGTAGTGCAGTTTTCTTGTACTGGTTTTTTGTCTGCTGTGCTTTGAGGAGTTTCTGATTTTTGACTTCAATCAAAGCAGGTTCTTCACTTTGCTTGACATCTTCTGCCAGGGCATGCTCTTCTTCTTTGACTGCTTGCTTTACTTGTAGGAGTCCTCTGCCCCCTGATCTTCTAGGCAGATACTAGAAGATAATTATTAATAAGATGATTATTATTATTATTATAAGACACTGTGTTATTTTCGGGGAAACAGGGTAGCATTAACAGTGACACGCCTGTGTCTGGCTTAAGCTGCCAAGGCAAACAACCTGGTATTGATATTCATCGATAGCCAGGTACCGGGCAAGGTTTAGCAGGGTTTTTCTTCATATGCCCATCAATATTCATTGGGCGGGTGAGTGGCCTGGCTGGAATCCCTGCAGGAGGAGAGGAAGCCGGTCTCAAAAGTGAACGTGGAAAATATAATTCGAAAGAGAAGACGGGAGGGAGGCAGTGAAATGTTCTGCAGACAGACGGGGAGTCGGGCACGCAATCGGAGTGGCGCCAGAGTCTGCCAAGGAACCTGATCTGAATCTGAATCCGAGGAGAGCTGGCTCCAAGCCGGGTGGCAGGGTGGCCGCCTGTGTCCCGGGAAAGGGTTCAAGCGCAGGGCAAAGGGACGTGGCCCACGGGGGGAAAGGGACACTTGGCAACTGAAGGCCTCGGTGGGAAAGGAGGAAAGGCGCTCTCGAGCCCTTCTTGGAAAGCTCCGGCCATCCCTTTGGGGGGAAATCCATCTTCCTAGAAGAAGATCCAGGACAGGAAGGGAGGTGAGATCTTCTAAATGGGCACAGACAGCAACACAAACACAGCAGGAGTGCTAACACTTCCCTTTGCTGTCCAAAGCGAATATATATACCAGGGGTCCCCAAACTAAGGCCCGGGGGCCGGATGCGGCCCTCCAAGGTCATTTACCTGGCCCCTGCCCTCAGTTTTATAATATAATATTTTTGTATTAGTTTTAATAATATAATCTATATATATAAAAGAGTGATGGCATCACGGCAATTCACAAAACAACAAAACTACAGGCCCCCCAACCTCGAAATTTGACAACACAGCCCATCATCCACGCCTCTAGGTTGATACAACAAAAAGAAAAGAAAAATAAAGTCCTAATTAGAGGGAGAGGAATAATTGCTTTTATCCAATTGCTGCCAGTTAGAAGGCTAAGCTCCTCCAACTTGGTCTCCTAGCAACCCAATAAAAAATAATAATAAACACTAAAAATAATTAAAAACACTAAAAGATGAATACAATAAAATACTATAACAGAAAATAACTTAAAATAATACAAGAAAATAATAAAATATAATAAATAAAAAGATAACTTGCAATTAAAATTAATTAAAAAAATACAAATAAAGTCAATAAAAATTACACAACAATTTTTAACCAATACCACCACCACTTTGCCACAGCAACGCGTGGCCGGGCACAGCTAGTATATTGTATATACATATAATATTGATAATAATATTATGTTATACAATATAATACTAATAATAATACCATATAATAATATTAATTATATGTTATATATTACATAACATATAATAGTATAGTGGTATAGTTCAATATAGAATTATATAATGCTAATATTGTGCTATGCTAATAATATAATATATTGTATGTACATACAGCTGCTCTGAGTCCCCTTCGGGGTGAGAAGGGTGGGATATAAATATAGTAAATAAATGCAGTAAATAAATAATTAATTTTAGACTTAGGCTCGACCAAAGTCTGAAATGACTTGAAGTCACACAACAACAACAATCCCAATTAACTTGACTATTTCATTGGCCAGTAGCAGGCCCACACTTTCCATTGAAATCCTGATAGGTTTATGTTGGTTAAAATTGTTTTCATTTTTAAATATTGTATTGTTCTTTCATTGTTGTTGTTGTTGTTTCACTACAAATAAGACATGTGCAGTATGCATAGGAATTTGTATTTTTTTTTCCAAATGATAATTTGGCCCCACAACAGTCTGAAGGATTGTGGACTGGCCCTCTGCTTCAAAAGTTTGAGGACCCCTGATATATACAGTAGAGTCTCGCTTATCCAACATTCTGGATTATCCAATGCATTTTTGTAGTCAATGTTTTCAATACATCATGATATTTTGGAGCTAAATTCGTAAATACAGTAATTACTACATGTAAAGATGTCAGGCAGGAGGAGAAATCTTTTTAAAATATCCCACCGCTGCTTAAATTTTCTGCCCACCTAATCATACACTTTTTTATTGTTTCCTCTTCAGTTGACCACTCCAATAGTTTGTTATAGATTTTTGTAATTATCTTGTTTTCTGAATCTAGAATTTTATCCCAGAATTGATCACTCTGATAAAACCTGATAAAATTTCACTCTGATAAAATTTAAGAAGACCTATAATGTTGGCAGAATGGGAATCTATCTGGACTAAAAAATTAAAATATACCTATGCAATGGACTTGAAAGAAAACTGGCTTAAAATGTTCCACCGCTGGTATATCACACCAAAGAAATTAAACCAAATGTACAAGAATACTTCAAATAACTGTTGGAAGTGTGAGGACCAAGAGGGAAGCTTTTTCCATATGTGGTGGACATGTAAAGCTACGAAAACATTTTGGGAGAAAGTCCATAAAATCTGTCAGGAAATTCTTAAAACTGTCTTCCCCAGAAAAGCGGAGTATTATCTTTTGGGGTTAACAGACCGGAATATACATTTAGGGCCGAACGATGATAAAATCTTTACTTATTTAACGACCGCCGCCAGAATATGCTTTGCAAAAAGATGGAAGCAAAAAGAACTCCCGAACACGGAGGAATGGCTACAGAAAGTGAGAGAAATAAAAGATATGGACAAATTAACTTTTCTTTTAAAGAGAAATACAGGGTCCCCGATAAAATATACAGATTGGAGTAAAGTAGAAGAGTACGAAAGGAAAAATAAATGAAGATTAAATTTGAATGAGCAAAGGAATAACCTCTTTTGGTTTTCTATTTTTCAAAATATTGTTTACCGGAGGCAAAAAATTCTGTGACACAGCCAATAGAAAGGCTATCATCGATTATTACCAGCAGTATTATTTTTTCTTTTTCTTTTTCTTCTTTTTCTTTTAGAAGGATGGCCTCTATTACGAAGGAGATGGCGGCTGATCTATAATGGACTTGTATATATAGATCACCCCCCTCCTCAGAAACAGAGATTGGGAAACGCAATGGCAAAGATGGAAGTTCGGTTTTTTTTTCTTCTCCTTTTTAAAAGTTTTTAAACTTCTCTACTATCATAACTTCATTTTATGCACTTTCTATTCTATAATTGTTCTCACTCTTTCGTTGTATTAAATTTTTTTTCAATAAACCAATAAATATATATATATATATAAAAAAAATATATCCCACCGCTGCCACCAATTGTAGAGAACTCAGGCAGGGAGGGATCTTTTGAAAAATCCCCACCGCTGACACCGATTGCGGAGATGTGGAGAAGGATGATGTTTTTAAATTATAAATTACTAGCTGTGCCCGGCCACGCGTTGCTGTGGTGAAGTATGGTGGTATGGGAAATAAAGTATTGAGGAATTGGTGATAGTTAAGGTAAAGGGTCCCCTGGGCTGTGGGTTGCTAGAAGACCAAGTGAGCGGAGCTTAGCCTTCTAACTGGCAGCAATTGGATAAAAACAATTATTCCTCTCCCTCTAATTAGGACTTTATTTTTCTTTTCTTTCTGTTGTATCAACCTAGAGGCATGGATGAGGGGTTGTGATGTCAATTTTCGAGGTTGTGGGGTGTTTACTTTTGTTGTTTTGTCCGCTGCCGTGATGCCATCACTCTTTTATATATATAGATATTATTATTGTTATATCTGCTGCCACCAGTTATTAAAGATGTCTTGTTTAAAAGCTGCCACCAGAGGTAAAGATGTTTATAATGCGGCCACCAGATGTCAAGGGGATTATCAACTCTTGCCACCACTATAGGAATACGTAGCCACTAGCTACTTAGAGAAGAGACTTTTATTTTTCTTTCTTCTTCTCGTTTATTCTTGATGTGTGTATGTATGACAGAGACTAAGATGTTTGAAGGAACAATAACATTTATTTAGGCACAAGCTTGATAGTTACAATTATCACTTAGAGGCACTTTCCTTAACAATTGCAATAACAGAATGAGGTGTTTCAAACTTCCTAAAATTCCACTTCAATCACAGAATATCTGTTCCTAGTCAGGGGACAGACTACGTAAAAATAAGTCACCAAAGTTATTTTATCCCTGACCCTAACTTGGGATCAGCCTTCCCTGAGCTTCAACAGAGCCCAGACTACCTAAAATAAGTCACCAAACTTATTTTAGAATTGACTCAAATTTCCTCATTTGAGCCACCCTGATCCTCCAACTGAGAATCAGTCTTCCCTGTGGTTCACTGACCACAGACACTGACTGACTTTCCCTCCAAAATCTGCTCTCTCTTCAGCTAACCCAGTTGGCTCCGCCCCCTTCTCCATGGCAACCAACTCATGGTGCAGAGTAACTGAAATATTAATCCTCTTTTTTAAAAAAAAAACACAGTTAAACATGACTTTTATTTTTATATATATATATATATTATTGTTATTATTGAGAAAAAGTTACAATTATATAAACATATTCTATACATTTCCCCCTCTTTTATTTACATTCACCCCTGTGCTCCCCTTCCCCAGAGCCATCTCTTCTTCTGAAGTCCCACCAAAAGTTCAATTCTTCATTTGGAGGTAAATTCCCATCTTCTTTTTCCAATAATTTTTCTAGAAATTTCCTCCAAATACTTTCAAAATCATTTTTTTCCCATAATCCCTTCTTTACTTTTAAATTTGATGTTAGCTTGTCATTCAGAGCCATTCGCCAAACTTCTTTATGTCATTCATTAATTTGTATTTTCATTTCTCCTTTCCAATATTTTGCAATTAATAATCTAGCTGCTGTTAATAGCATGTCTATTAAATTTTTTTCCTTCTTATCTTTCTCATCCTCTTTTTTAATTAAAAGTAATATTTCCACTGGATTCCTTCTAATTTTTATATTTATAATATTTTCTATTTCCCTTATGACCAATTCCCAAAAACCTTTTACATGTTTACAATCCCACCACATATGCATGTAGGTTCCAATTTCCTGGCACCCTCGCCAGCATTTTTCATTATTATTCTTATTCATAATATTTAACCTTCTTGGTGTTAAATACCACTTCCAAATTAGTTTGTAGTAATTTTCTTTTATTCTAATTGACATGTTTTTTAATTGTCTTGTTTTCCATATCTCCTCCCATTCTTTTTCCGTTATCTTTGTTCCTAATTCCTCCTCCCATGATTCTCTTAATGTTAGTCTTTTCTTTTTTTCTATGTCTTTAATTAGTATTTTATATATTTTACTTGTTGTTCCTTTTAATGGCTCACTATTTCCTCTTTTTAATGCTTTTATTATTAATTCCTCAAATTGCGTTATTTGTTTTCCAGTTTTATTTCGGGCCCACCAGTTTTCATTCCATAAACATGACTTTTAAAACACAATTAAACATGACATCTGTAAACTAAAATTCATACTTCTTTACACTACATAGCATTACTGCGTATTGAACTACTTTTTCTGTCTAATGTGTTGTATAACAATGTTTTGGTGCTTAATTTGTAAAATCATAACCTAATTTGATGCTTAATAGACATTTCCTTAATGCCTCCTTATTATCCAACATATTCACTTATGCAACATTCTGCCGGCCCCTTTATGTTGGATAAGTGGGACTCTACTGTACATTTCGGGCTGGAGTTACACTTTAAAGATGTCCCTGTTACAACTTACATACAAATTCAACTTCACAACAAACTTACCAAACCTCTCTTGTTCGTAACTTAGGGACTGCTTGTGGATTGCTTTCTGGACACAAAGTGATGAATTCAAGATACAAGAAAGGAGACTCCACCTAAACATTAGGAAGATCTCATTGTCAGCTGAAATGTGCTGCTTCTCCTGGAGTGTGTGGATGGTCATCTGTAGAGGGTACTTTGATGGTGTCTTTCCACATGGCATGGATGCCCCTTGAAGTCCCTTGTATTTGTTTTACTGTAAGCCGCTTTGAGCCTCTTTTGGAGAGAAAAAGTGGGGCCGGGCTGTGGCGCAGCTGGCTAGTAACCAGCTGCTATAAATCACTACTGACCGAGAAGTCATGAGTTCGAAGCTCGGGTCAGGTTAAGCCTCCGACCATAAAAAAAAAAAATAATAGCCCCGGCTTGCTGTTGACCTAGCAGCCCCGAAAGACACTTGCATCTGTCAAGTAGGGAAAATTTAAGGTACGTTTTATGCGGGAGGCTAATTTAACTAATCTACAACACTATAAAACTGCTCACGAGGAAAAGAATGAGGAAGAACAGCCACCAATGGACGGTGAAGCAACAGCTCCCCCTGTGGCCGGAACCGTGAAGCTGGAAAGATGTTAAAAAAATGCCTCTGTGTCTGTCTAAAACTGAATGTTGTTTGTCTGTTGGCATTGAATATTTGCCATATATGTGTTCATTGTAATCCGCCCTGAGTCCCCTTCGGGGTGAGAAGGGTGGAATATAAATACTGTAAATAAATAATAAATAAATATAAATCATCATCATCACCTTCAGTGAAAATGCACTGGAGGACCTAGAACAGGGGTCCCCAAACTAAGGCCCGGGGGCCGGATGCGGCCCATCAAAGCCATTTATCCGGCCCCCACAAAACAAGGCAGAAGGGGGTTGGGCTAAATGACCCAAGGGGTCTCTTCTTCTCTTACAACCCTTATTATTATTATTATTATTATTATTATTATTATTATTATTATTATTATGAACATTGAGGCTGTGTGGCCATCTGCCAGGGGTGCTTTGCTTGTGCTTTCGGTGCACAAAGGCAGAAGGGGATTGGACTAAATGGCCCAAGGGGTCTCTTCCAACCCTCTTTATTATTTATGTATTTATTTATTTATTTGCAGTATTTATATTCCGCCCTTCTTTCTCACCCCGAAGGGGACTCAGGGCGGATTACAATGAACACATATATGGCAAACATTCAATGCCAACAGACAAACAACATACATTAGACAGACTCAGAGGCATTTTTAACATTTTTCCAGCTTCACGATTCCGGCCACAGGGGGAGCTGTTGCTTCACCGTCCAGTAGTGGCTGTACTTCCTCATTCCTTTCTTCGTGTTTTGCTGGCAGTTTTATGGTGTTGTAAATTAGCCTCCCGCGTCCCTAAATTTCCCTAATTGACAGGTGCAACTGACTTTCGGGGCTGCATAGGTCAACAGCAAGCCGGGGCTATTAATGGTCGGAGGCTTAACCCGACCCGGGCTTCGAACTTATGACATCTCAGTCAGTAGTGATTTATAGCAGCTGGTTACTAGCCAGCTGCGCCACATATTATTATTATTATTATTATTATTATTATTATTATTATTATTATTAACATTGAGGGGGAGAGGCCATCTGTCAGGGATGCTTTGCTTGTGCTTTCGGTGCACAGAGGCAGAAGGGAGTTGGACTAAATGGCCCAAGGGATCTCTTCCAACCCTCTTCTTTATTATTGTTGTTGTTGTTGTTGTTGTTGTTAGTATACATATATACAATATAATTTATAATAATATATAATATTATAATATATTGTATATGCATATAATATTAATATTATTTTGTAATACAATATAATACTAATAATACAATATAATAATATTAATTATATATTAAATGTAATATTACTAATAATATTACAATATATTTATATGGCACACTATCGTAATTTATTGCCAGTATTGTGTTATGCTAATAATATAATGTATGTAAATTTAATTTGTAAGCCGCTCTGAGTCCCCTTCGGGGTGAGAAGTGCGGGATAGAAATGTATTAAATAAATAAAAGTATTAATTATTATTGCCCGGTGGCCAACTATAATCCGGCCCTCCAATGGTGCGAAGGATCTTGAACTGGCCCCCTGTTTAAAAAGTTTGGGGACCCCTGACCTAGAACTTGCTACACAGGCCTGGTTCTGGCATCTATACTGTAGAGTTAATGTAGTTTGACCCCACATGAACTGCCCTGGCTCAATCCTATGGAAAAGTGGGAGTTGCAGTTTGGTGAGGCATCAGCCTTCTTGGGCAAAGAATACTATAGACCAGGGGTCCCCAAACTAAGGCCCGGGGGCCAGATGCGGCCCTCCAAGGTCATTTACCTGGCCCCCGCCCTCAGTTTTATAATATAATATTTTTATATCAGTTTTAATAATATAATATATTGTATATACATATAATATTGATAATAATCTTATGTTATACAATATAATACCAATAGTAATACCATATAATAATATTAATTATATATTACATATTATATAATAGTATAGTGGTATAGTTCAATATAGTAATATATAAGGCTAATATTGTGTTATGCTAATAATATAATATATTGTATGTACATACAGCTGCTCTGAGGCCCCTTCAGGGTGAGAAGGGTGGGATATAAATGTAGTAAATAAATGCAGTAAATAAATAATTAATTTTAGACTTAGGCTCGGCCAAAGTCTGACATGACTTGAAGGCACACAACAACAACAACAACAATCCTAATTAACTTGACTATCTCATTGGCCAGTAGCAGGCCCACATTTTCCATTGAAATCCTAATAGGTTTATGTTGGTTAAAATTGTTTTCATTTTTAAACATTGTATTTCGTTGTTGTTGTTGTTGTTGCACTACAAATAAGACATGTGCAGTGTGCATAAGAATTTGTTTGTATTTTTTTCAAATGATAATTCGGCCCCTCAACAGTCTGAAGGATTGTGGACCGGCCCTCTGCTTCAAAAGTTTGGGGACCCCTGCTATAGACCCATAGAATACTACAACTTCCAGGATCCAACGGCATGGAGCCGTGGATGTTAGAGTGGGGTCAAACTGCATTCACCCCTAGAATTATTTGTTTATTTATTTACCACATCCCAAAGGGGACTCAGGGTGGTTTTACAAAGGCAACAATTCTATGCCTCATATACATATACGCACAGGGGTCCCCAAACTAAGGCCCGGGGGCCGGATGCGGCCCTCCGAGGTCATTTACCTGGCCCCCGCCCTCAGTTTTATAATATAATATATTGTATATACATATGATATTGATAATAATATTATCATTTTATACAATATAATACGAATAATAATACCATATAATAATATTAATTATATGTTATATATTGCATATAATATTACAGTATAGTGGTATAGTTCAATATCTATATATATAAAAGAGTGATGGCATCAGGGCAGCGGACAAAACAACAAAACTACAGGCCCCCCAATCTCGAAATTTGACAACACAACCCATCATTCACGCCTCTAGGATGATACAACAAAAAGAAAAGAAAAATAAAGTCCTAATTACAGGGAGAGGAATAATTGTTTTTATCCAATTGCTGCCAGTTAGAAGGCTAAGCTCCGCCCACTTGGTCTCCTAGCAACCTACTCAGCCCAGGGGACAGGCACAGTTAGGCCTCACTTAGGCCTCTTCCACAGATTATCAGATTTTAACTGGATTATATGGCAGTGTAGAATCAAGGCCCTTCCACACAGCTATATAACCCATTTAGAATCTTATATTATCTGCTTTGAACTGGATTATCTTGACTCCACACTGCCATATAATCCACTTCGGTGTGCATACTAAACATAAAGACAACCATACAACAGACATTCAATACCACCACTACCTCAACAATTTCTCACCAACACCACCAGAAAATGCCAGAGCAACACGTGGCTGGGCACAGCTAGTAGTAATATATAATGCTAATATTGTGCTATGCTAATAATATAATATATTGTATGTACATATAATTTGTATGCCACTGTGAGTCCCCTTTGGGGTGAGAAGGATGTGATACAAATGTAGTAAATAAATGCAGTAAATAATAAATAAATAAATAAATAAATTTTAGACTTGGGCTCACCCAAAGTCTGAAATGACTTGAAGGCACACAACAACAACAACAACAACAACAACAACAACCCTAATTAACTTGACTATCTCATTGGCCAGAAGCAGGACCACACTTCCCATTGAAATCCTAATAAATGTATGTTGGTTAAAATTGTTTTTATTTTTAAATATTGTATTGTTCTTTCATTGTTGTTGTTGTTGTTGTTGCTGTTTTTGCACTACAAATAAGACATATGCAGTGTGCATCGGAATTTGTTTGTGTATTTTTTTTCAAATGATAATCCGGCCCCTCAACAGTCTGAAGGATTGTGGACCGGCCCTCGGCTTAAAAAGTTTGAGGACCCCTGCATATACGTATCGATAAATAAACAAATGTATTAAAATACAAACTAATTAAAACATAAACATTAAAACATCAATTAAAAAAATTTAAAAATCCAGGTCATATTCCAGGGCTGATCTGAGTCATCATTATATTATTTATAGTCTCTTATTGCACTGCTCTCCTTTACTGACCAAAAGCTTGGTCCCAAAGCCAGCTTGGTTTGTATATTTGCATATCTATTTATTGAGATATATTTTATTTGACTTCCAAATACCACCATTTGTAGAGATCCCTATCAAAACATGATTCAGAAGTTGTTCAGAAGAAGTAATGTTTTTACTGACTATTATGTTTAAATTTATTGTTTTTTATAATTTGGATTTTTTACCATAATAAGTATGTTATCTTTAAATTATACTCTTTGATATTAAGTGATGTAGTTGTGGCATTGAATGTTTGCCATTTTATATGTATGTTAACTACCCTGAATCCCTCTGGGGAGAGAGGGCAGTCTAGAAATAAAGATGATGATGATGATGATGATTGGAATACACTTACAGTAGAGTCTCACTTATCCAACGTAAATGGGCCGGCAGAACGTTGGATAAACGAATATGTTGGATAATAAGGAGAGATTAAGGAAAAGCCTATTAAACATCAAATTAGGTTATGATTTTACAAATTAAGCACCAAAACATCATGTTATACAACAAATTTGACAGAAAAAGTAGTTCAATACACAGTAATGCTATGTAGTAATTACTGTATTTACGAATTTAGCACCAAAATATCACGATGTATTGAAAACATTGACTACAAAAATGTGTTGGATAATCCAGAACGTTGGATAAGCAAGTGTTGGATAAGTGAGACTCTACTGTATCTCCTACCAAAAATCAATCAGATCTAACATTGTATTGTTTCTCAGGAGTGGATTTGTGGCAGAAAAATATTGAGTATTCTGTGTAAATATTTGCAGTTTTAGTTTAATGCAGAATAGGTTCTGACCTTTAACTTTTTAGCACTGGCCATAAATTATCACTGTGGTACTCATTCCATTGTGTTAATGAACTGTTTGCTGTAGCATCCTTAATCTGGATATGAATTGCATGTATGAATTTTGCTTGGAAACGCCATCTCTTCCTAACATTGATTTGTTAAATTTTTACAAACAGTTGTTAATGTGTTCTCTCTAGGACCAGATGGCCATCGCCTGTGGCTCTCGAGCTCACTTGGAGAAAGATTCAATAGCACAGGTAAGGTTGGCTTTTCTACTTTTTATTCTATAGGTGTGATGAGTCATGGGCCATGTAGTCCCGTTTCTGGCACTGTTGTGCCAGATGAGGAGGAGAACTTGGGTTTTTCGCCGTTTCAGTCAGAATTGGAACTTTCCCAGCCAGAATTGGAAACCTTGCACCTGCAAGAGATTTGTCTTCCAGAAGTCTGTCAAACAAGCCCTGAGCCTAAATCTCCTACGTTTTCTCGCCATGATTTTTGTAAACAACAGAGAGGAGTCGATCAGGCGTCTCGCAGGAGTGCTAGGATAGCTGCTAAGCATTCAGCTGATTAAGCCTGCTTCCCATGGGAAACTTTAGGGAGTCATGCATCTGGACTCAGAAAATAGCTTTCGTTTCTGGTTCTCCAGAGAACTGCTCTTGGGCGGGAAAACGGGACCCTATTTAGGTGTTTTACCCACAAGGGGATCTTGCGGAGTCAATTCGTCAGCAACCGGAGTAGCGTGTGTGGACAGCTACTCCGCTTCCAAGCCTCCGTTCCTGTCGCCAAGCCTTCATTCCCAGCTTTGTTTACTCCACGAATCCTGCCTTGCTTTCTAAGACTCAGCCTCGTCTTGTTTCCCGGATTTTGCCAAGAAATTACCACGGATCTTGTTCTTGTTCCTTGTTTCCTTGTTGCCTTGAATCAAGCCTCGTTTTTCCAAGAATCAAGTTACTTCCTAGCCTCGCTCCAGTTTCATGGACTAAAAGACCTTGTCATCTCCCCTCACTTTGCCTGGCAAAGTGAGTGTTTCGGTTATTGGATTACAACTTTGGATCTTAATATTTCATATTGGACATTGTTTCTTTGGACTAATTTTGACCTTTCCTGAAAGGTCTATTTCTGGACTATTTCATACACTTGCTTTTATTAACTTTATATATTCCTTCAATAAAGATATTAGTTAGATTCTGGCCTCTGTGTATGGTTATTGGTGCTCTGCAGCCTGGGTCGTGACAATAGGTACATCAGGTTTCTTGAAATAAAAAATAATGAACAGCATTTTACTGGGGAGGTAGTTCCACAATCAAGGGGCCACCACTGAAAAGGCCCTGCCTCTTGTCCCCACCAGTTGCACTTGCGAGGGTGGTGGGACTGAGAGCAGGACCTCCCACGATTATCTTAACCTTCGAGGTGGATATGTTCGGACAGGTAAGCTGGGCCGGAACCATTTAGGGCAGGGGTCCTCAAACCTTTGGAGCCGAGGGCCGGTCCACAATCCTTCAGACTGTTGAGGGGCCGGATTATCATTTGAAAAAAATACAAACAAATTCCGATGCACACTGCACATGTCTTATTTGTAGTGCAAAAACAACAACGACAACAAGAACAATGAAAGATCAATACCATATTTAAAAATAAAAACAATTTTAACCAACATACATTGATCAGGATTTCAATGGGAAGTGTGGTCCTGCTTCTGGCCAATGAGATAGTCAAGTTAATTAGGGTTGTTGTTGTTGTTGTTGTTGTTGTTGTTGTTGTTGTTGTGTGCCTTCAAGTCATTTCAGACTTTGGGTGAGCCTAAGTCTAAAATTTATTTATTATTTATTTACTGCATTTATTTACTACATTTGTATCACACCCTTCTCACCCCAAAGGGGATTCAGAGTGGCTTACAAATGATATGTACATACAATATATTATATTATTAGCATAGCACAATATTAGCATTATATATTACTCTATTGAACTATACCACTATACTGTAATATTATTAGTAATATTATATGTAATACAGAATATATAATTAATATTATTATATGGTATTATTATTAGTGTTATACTATATTACATTATAATATTATTATCAATATTATATGTATATACAATATATTATATCAGGGGTCCCCAAACTTTTTAAGCAGAGGGCTGGTCCACAATCCTTCAGACTGTTGAGGGGCCGAATTGTCATTTGAAAAAATAATACAAACAAATTCCTATGCATACTGCACACGTCTTATCTGTAGTGCAACAACAACAACAACAACAAAAGAATACAATATTTAAAAATAAAAACAATTTTAACTAACATAAACCTATTAGGATTTCAATGGAAAGTGTGGGCCTGCTACTAGCCAATGAGATAGTCAAGTTAATTAGGATTGTTGTTGTTGTTGTTGTGTGCCTTCAAGTCATGTCAGACTTTGGCCGAGCCTAAGTCTAAAATTATTTATTTACTGCATTTATTTACTACATTTATATCCCACCCTTCTCACCCCGAAGGGGACTCAGAGCAGCTGTGTGTACATACAATATATTATGTTATTAGCATAACACAATATTAGCATTATATATTACTATATTGAACTATACCACTATACTATTATATAATATGTAATATATAACATATAATTAATATTATATGGTATTACTATTAGTATTATATTGTATAACATAATATTATTATCAATATTATATGGATATACAGTATATTATATTATTAAAACTGATATAAAAATATTATATTATAAAACTGAGGGCGGGGGCCAGGTCAATGACCTCGGAGGGCCGCATCCGGCCCCCGGGCCTTAGTTTGGGGACCCCTGATTTAGGGCTTTATAGGCTGAAGCCAGCACTTTTAATTGTGTTTGGTAGCAGATGGTCTGCCAGAGATTAACTTTAAATCAAATCTGCAAAAGTCCACAAGTGTGGAGGGCGGATATCCGGTACAAAGCTGCTGCATCTTCTATCATGGCCAGGATCTTCATCCCTTTGTTCTTCCTCGTGTCATAAGTGCTATTACATAAGCAATGGGACTTTCTTCCCTTTGTGCAAGGGCGATGGAGTAAGCCCTTGGATGGGGACACAAGCTTTGCCGTGTTGTGTGGGCGGTTTGGTAAGCATTCAATGGCGGGTGCAGAGCTGGATTAATTCTTGCACAACAGGAAAGTGCACAGCTGAGCTGCACTATTTCACATTCAGTCACACAAGAGTGGCATTGAAAAAAGATCCAGCCACACTGTAGAATTAATGCATTTTGATGCCACTTTAACTACCTTATTATTATGCCTTTCGCAAACAAGTGAAAATTTGGCTTTGGGAGCAAGCATTTGGCCCAGCATAAATACCTGTGCAATATACAGTAGAGTCTCACTTATCCAAGCTAAACGGGCCGGCAGAAGCTTGGATAAGCAAATATCTTGGATAACAAGGAGGGATTAAGGAAAAGCCTATTAAACATCAAATTAGGTTATGTTTTTACAAATTAAGCACTAAAACATCATGTTAGACAACAAATTTGACAGAAAAAGCAGTTCAATACACAGTAATGTTATGTAGTAATTACTGTATTTACGAATTTAGCACCAAAATATCATGATATATTGAAAACATTGACTACAAAAATGTGTTGGATAATCCAGAAACTTGGATAAGCGAGGCTTGTATAAGTGAGACTCTACTGTAGTTGGAATTGGCTTTGGATTGGTGAATAGGATTATCTGGCTTTGGATCTATGCACAATAATCGTCTAATGTTTGCATATGTTGTTTTAAATTGTTGCTTAATTGCTTATAATTGTTGTTGTTTGGGCATGGACTAATGCCACCCATGTAAGCCACTCTGAGTCCCCTTCGGGGTGAGAAGGGCGGGATATAAATGTTGCAAATAAGCAAATAAATAAATACTATTCAACCCTGGGATTTGTCTTTCCGGCCAGGCACTCTTTGGCAGAGAAAACTCAAGACCTTGTAAAACCACAACTCCCGCGATTCCATAGTATTGAGTAATGGCAGTTCAAGTGGGGTCAAACTGCATTCATTCTATAGTTAGATGCAGCCATTGAAACTCTTTTTTACAAAGGCATAAAAGACTCATCAAATCACACATTTTCCCTCCTCAACCTCTGTCTAGTTGGAAGACCTTTTAGCAGTATCCACATTCATAAGACAGTGAAGGAAGACTGGAGGAACAGACACTTCTGGTTCTGAGTTGCAACATTGTGTCTACAGTGAACAATCTCATATATATATATATATACAGTAGAGTCTCACTTATCCAACACTCGCTTATCCAATGTTCTGGATTATCCAACGCATTTTTGTAGTCAATGTTTTCAATATATCGTGATATTTTGGTGCTAAATTCGTAAATACAGTAATTACTACATAGCATTACTGCATATTGAACTACTTTTTCTGTAAAATTTGTTGTGTAACATGATGTTCTGGTGCTTAATTTGTAAAATCATAACCTAATTTGATGTTTAATAGGCTTTTCCTTAATGTCTCCTTATTATCCAACATATTCGCTTATCCAACGTTCTGTCGGCCCGTTTACGTTGGATAAGCGAGACTCTACTGTACTAGCTGTGCCCGGCCACGCGTTGCTATGGCGAAGTCTGGTGGTCTGGGAAATAAAGTATTGAGGAATTGGTGGTAGTTAAGGTCAAGGGTAAAGGTTTTCCCCAGACATTAAGTCCAGTCGTGTCTGACTCTGGGGGTTGGTGCTCATCTCCATTTCTAAGCCGAAGGGCCGGCGTTGTCCGTAGACTCCTCCAAGGTCATGTGGGATGACTACATGGATCGGCGTTACCTTCCCGCCGGAGCAGTACCTATTGATGCACTCACATTTGCATGTTTTCGAACTTCTGGGTTGGTAGAAGCTGGGGCTAACAGTGTGGGCTCTCTCCGCTCCCCCAATTCAAACCTGTGGCCTTTCGGTCCAGAAGTTCAGCAGCTCAGCGCTTTAACACGCTGCGCCATCAGGGGATATTATTTCCTAAAGGTTGTGAATATACAATATTTCTGATTGGTTTTTTTTGTTTGTTGGAGGCAAGTATGAATGCTGCAATTAGGAAAAATGATTAGGATGTAATGGCCTTGCAGCTTTAAAGCCTGGCTGTTTCCTCCTGAGTGAATTTTTTGTTGGGAGGTGTTAGCTGGCCCTGATTGTTTCCTGTCTGGAATTCCCTTGTTTACAGAGTGGTGTTGTTTGCGATATTTTATGTGCTTCTACTGTCTGTGGCCCTGAGAAAACAGAGGATTTTCCAGACTTTGATGATGGGAATACTTTGTTGGGAGGTGTTAGCTGGCCCCGATTGTTTCCTGTGTGGAATTCCCCTGTTTATTTACTGTCCTGGTTTTAGAGATTATATTGTTCTGCATTATTCTATCCCAGTAATTATTTCATATTAAAGAAGAATCTCACTTATCCAACATTTGCTTATACAATGTTCTGGATTATCCAACGCAGTCTGCCTTTTCATAATCAATGTGTTTTGTAGTCAGTGTTTTAAATTCATTGTGATATTTTAGTGGTAAATTTGTAAATACAGTACAGTAGAGTCTCACTTATCCAACATAAATGGGCCGGCAGAACGTTGGATAAGCGAATATGTTGGATAATGAGGAATTAAGGATAACCCTATTAAACATCAAATTAGGTTATGATTTTACAAATTAAGCACCAAAACATCATGTTAGACAACAAATTTGTCAGAAAAGTAGTTCAGTACACAGTAATGCTATATAGTAATTACTGTATTTATGAATTTAGCACCAAAATATCACGATATATTGAAAGCATTGACTACAAAAATGCGTTGGATAATCCAGAACGTTGGATAAGCGAGTGTTGGATAAGTGAGACTCTACTGTAAATACTACATAGCATTACTGCGCATGGAACTACTTTTTCTGTCAAATTTGTTGTATAATATGATGTTTTGGTGCTTAATTTGTATAACGATTACCTAATTTGATGTTTAATTGGCTTTTCCTGAATCCCTTCTTATTATCCAACATATTCACTTATCCTGCCGGCCTGTTTATGTTGGATAAGTGAGACTCTACTGTATATTTCTAATCTTATATTATCTGCTCAGAACTGGATTATATGAGGCTCCTTCTTCACAGCTGTATAAAATGCACACTGAAGTAGATTATATGGTAGTGTGGAGTCAAGATAATCCAGTGCAAAGCAGATAATATAAGATTCTAAATGGGTTATATAGCTGTGTAGAAGGGCCTTGAGTCTACACTGCCATGTAATCCAGTGCAAATTAGATAATCTGTGGAAGAAGCCTAAGTGAGGCCTAAATCTGCCTGTCCCCTAACTGAAACCTGGCTGTCCCTTGGTTGCTAGGCAACCAAGTGGGCAGAGATTAGCCCTCTAATCTGGCAGCAATTGGATAAAAAAATTATTGGTCTCTCTCTAATTAGGACTTTATTTTTCTTTTCTTTTTGTTGTATCAACCTTGAGGCGTGGATGATGGGTTGTGTTGTCAAATTTTGAGGTTGGGGGGCCTGTACTTTTGTTGTTTTGTGAATCGCCGTGATGCCATCACTCTTTTATATATATAGATATATATACACACACACACAGTGTGTTTTTAATGCTTTTTATATTTGCCTATTATTATTATTGATAGGTGTCCAGCATCTGTGTTTTAATGCTTTTTGTATTTGCCTATTATTATTATTATTATTATTATTATTATTATTATTATTGATAGGTGTCCAGCATCTGTGTTTTAATGCTTTTTGTATTTGCCTTTATTATTATTATTATTATTATTATTATTATTATTATTATTATTATTGATAGGTATCCAGCATCTGTGTTTTTAATGCTTTTTGTATTTGCCTATCAATATTATTATTATTATTATTATTGATAGGTGTCCAGAATCAGTTTTTAATGCTTTTTGTATTTGCCTTTCATTATTATTATTATTATTATTATTATTATTATTATTATTATTGATAGGTGTCCAGCATCTGTATCTTTAATGCTTTTTGTATTTGCCTTTCATCATCATCATCATCATCATCATTATTATTGATAGGTGTTTTTAATGTGTTTGTAATGCTTTTTGTATTTGCCTTTATAATTATTATTATTATTGATAGGTATCCAGCATGTGTTTTTAATGCTTTTTGTATTTTCCTTTCATTATTATTATTATTATTATTATTATTATTTATAGGTGTCCAGCATCTGTGTTTTTAATGCTTTTTGTATTTGCCTATCAATATTATTATTGATAGGTGTCCAGCATGTGTTTTAATGCTTTTTATATTTGCCTATCAATATTAACATCTTTTTAAATGCTTTTTGTATTTGCCTATTATTATTATTATTATTGATAGGTGTCCAGCATCTGTGTTTTTAATGCTTTTTATATTTGCCTATTATTATTAATAATAATAATGAATTTGTTGCCTCCTTCTCCTTAGTTATTAAATGCCTAAAGCAAAGGACCATACAAATACATATGTTAAGACACATGAAACAAAGATATACCTATGTTCCACAAAAGACAGAAATGGGCTGTTAGGAATTCTGGGAGTTGGAGTCCAAAACACCTGGAGGGCCCAAGTTTGTCCTGGAGAGAGTTTTAGCTGGGCGCTAGGACCCAGGGGAAGCTTCTGCAGATACCTGGGCGCGGTAGCCTAGGAGATGCAGGAGAAAGAACCTACGGCGCATGCGCACGCAAGGCTGGCGTCTGTACGGAACAGGAAAAATGGCGGAAAGGGGTTTGCGGCTCTGCTGTCCCTCCCTTCCTCGTAGGCGTTTTCTACGCATGCGCGCAGAAGGGAGGCGGGGCTACGGAAGCCGGGAATCGGCGGAGAAGATGAAGAGAAAGAGGACGAAGGCGGGCGGCGTGTGAGGAGGCGCGGAGGGAGAGAAAGCAGGTGATTTTCCATCTTTTTCCCGGAGTTTTTTGAGGTAAAGCATGGCTTGGAAGAGAGGGCGGCTTCGTGGGCCGCGCCTGGGGCTGATGGGAGTTGCAATACCGCCATTAAACTTGGGCCTTCCCTTGAGGTGTTTTGGACTTCAACTCCCAGCATTCCTCACGGCCTCAGGCCCCTTCCTTTTCCCCCTCAGCCGCTTAAGCGGCTGAGGGGGGAAAGGAAGGGGCCTGAGGCCGTGAGGAATGCTGGGAGTTGAAGTCCAAAACACCTCAAGGGAAGGCCCAAGTTTGCCTATTTTAGAGAGGCCTCAACCTGTTGAACTCAACTTGGGAAGTTTTTGAATGAGTTTAAAGTGAATTTAGCTATTTGGACCAGTCTATGTTCAATTTTATTTTAATGTTTACCTTGGTAAGGTATTCAGATGGTAAATTGTGCAGTTTTTGTGTGTGTTATGAGTCCCTTTTCAGGGAAGCAAGTTTAATCGATAGAAGCCATCGATTGAAAAGTCAAAATAAATAATAATAATAATAATAATAATAATAATAATAAAACTTTATTTATACCCGCCACCATCTCCCCACGGGGACTCGGGGCGGCTCACATGGGGCAAGGCCCGACCACCATAATTTACAAAAACAACAGCATAAATACATTGCACAATATACAAAAAATAACACAATAAGACAATAAAACAGGAGTTAATACAGCGGTAATAATATCAATCAACCACCAAGTACAATTCTGTACAAAAGTGTTTATGTATTGATTTATTATTACAGTAGAGTCTCACTTATCCAATACTTGCTTATCCAACATTCTGGATTATCCAACGCATTTTTGTAGTCAATGTTTTCAATATATCGTGATATTTTGGTGCTAAATTCATAAATACAGTAATTACTACATAGCATTACTGCGTATTGAACTACTTTTTCTGTCAAATTAGTTGTATAACATGATGTTTTGGTACTTAATTTGTAAAATCATAAACTAATTTGATGTTTAATAGACTTTTCCTTAATGCCTCCTTATTATCCAACATATTCGCTTATCCAACGTTCTGCCGGCCTGTTTATGTTGGATAAGTGAGACTCTGTTGTAATAATAATGAAAATAAAACTATTTATACCCCACCACCATCTCCCCACGGGGACTCGGGCGGCTAACATGGGGCAAGGCCTGACCAGCATAATTTACAAAAACAACAGCATAAATACATTGCACAATATACAAAAAATAAAACACAATAAGACAATAAAACAGGAGTTAATATCAATCAACCACCTAGTACAATTCTGTACAAAAGTGCTTATGTATTGATTTATTATTATTACTAGCTTGGCTATCCGGCGATGCCCAGGTTATTTGGAAACGGCCCAGATCCGTCATTGTCAGGGTTCAGACTGCTCTCTCGGTGCAGGGTGAACTATACCTCCCATATGGGTGGGTCAATCTCCCCCCCCCCCCAACCCCTCCAGTATGTTCTGTCGGTCACCAGTGTTCTGTGTGCCAAGTTTCATCCAGATCTGTCATCAATGCTGTTCAGAGTGCTTTTTGGATACAAAGTGGACTATAACTCCCACCCTGGTGGGTCAGTCCCTCCACAAACCTCTCCAGTATGTTCTGTTGATCCTGTGGGTTCTGTGTGCCAAGTTTGGTCCAGATCTGTCATTGGTGGGGTTCAGAATGCCCTCTGCTGGCAGGGTGAACTATAACTCCCACCTGGGTGGGTCAGTCCCCTCCCAAACACCTCCAGCATGTTCTGTTGGTCATTAGAATTCTGTGTGCCAAGTGTGGTCCAGATTCATTGTTGGCTGGGTTCAGTGCTCTTGGATATGGGTATACTATAACTCCCAGATACCAAGGGCAATGACCGCCAAACCCCTTTGAGGAGATAAAGTAGGGTATAAATAAATAAATAAATAAATAAATAATTCCTTTATTTATATCCCGTCTTTCTCCCCACGGGTGGGGACTCAAGGCGGCCAACTGCCCCACAATAGACAAGTTTTTTAAAACTCAGTACAGTAAGTTTTGTAAAAACAGAATTAAAATACAATAAATGCATTTAAAATGGCTTTTAAAACTCATATAAATTAAGTATTTCCCACTTCAGTTGTTTTCATGCAAAGCTCAAGGGGGAATTGTCTATATTGTATCTATATCTATTCTTCTATATCAGTAGTTCTCAACCTGGGGTCTCAAGATATTTTTTGGCCTTCAACTCCCAGAAATCCTAACAGCTGGTAAACTGGCTGGGATTTCTGGGAGTTGTAGGCCAAAAATATCTGGGGATCCCAGGTTGAGGACCATTGTTCTATACAGTATTCTAGAACAGGCATGGGCAAACTTGGGCCCTTCTCCAGGTGTTTTGAACTTCAACTTTGTATCAAAAACTTGCAAAACTATAACTCCCAGGATTCCATAGCGTTGAGCCATGGCAGTTAAAGCAGGGCCAAAGTTCATTAATCCTGCAGTGTAGAAGTACCTTGAGTCCCCCTTCTCTGAAATGTTAGGGGCCAGAAGTGTTTGGGATTTTTTTTGGGGATATAGGAATATTCGTATCTACATAATGAGGTATCTTGGGAGATGGGATCTAGGTCTAAATATGAAATTAGTGCTTCATATACACTAGACACATAAAAATAAAAACAACAACAACAGCAATAATAATAATAATTTTATTTCTTACGTACCTGTCCTTGTGGCGCAAGGTGGGCTCCAACATAGCTAAAACACATAAACATCATACACATTATGTTCTACTACGTGTATTTTATATAATGTGTATGATGTTTATGTGTTTTAGCTGAATTTCCACAAATTCATATATTAAAATGCACAGAACAAAGATTAAAATGTAGTGAACGTAATTAAAACTAACTGGGTAGGCCTGCCGGAAGAGATAAGCCTGGAGGTAGTGTTATTCATAATATTTTAAATAATTTTGTGCATGGAACAAAGTTTGTGTACATTGAATATCCAGAAAGCAAAGGTGCCATTCTCTTAGCCACCCTTGGGGACAGTTTGGGTTTTTGGAATTCTGACTAAATTGATGCCCTATTCTTTTCCCCTGGATACTGGAATATTTGGATATGCATCATGAGATATTTTGGAGATCGAACCCTAGTCTAAACACCAAATTCATTTACATTTCGTATACACCTTATATACGTAGCCTGGAGATCTGTTTCTGGTTGAGTGAGCAAACCTTGGAGTTGGCCCAACGTTTCTATCTCTTCCTTATCTTTTTTGAAAGTTTAGGCCCATGGGTGGCTGTGAATCTGTCAGATTTCTCCCTTCCAGACCCAAATTGCTGATAACAGGCTCATTGTTTCCCCCCCTTCTTCAAACATTTACACAGTAAATACCTACCTGTCAGGCAGGTTAAACCAACTGGCCTAGTTTGGATGAAAGTAGCCATCTTGAGTCTTGGACCTTTCTGTTTCCACGGCTGGTTAGTGGCTCTGTGTATTGTTATTGTCATTATCCTCAACAAATGGACAAATCAGGGAAAATAAAAAAAATCTAGCGTATCAAGGAAAGGGTACTGACATAATTTGCTCCCGAATAAGCAAGGTTTCTGCTTTGCATGTGTGTTGTTTAGGGAAATATTGCCTCTTGGGAGCCTCCTCCATCTACTTCCACCCTGAAAGTACATTTATCCATCTAAATGAGATGAGGGCCTGAAAAGTAGGAATGGGTTTGAGGTCAACCATCCACTTTCATGACTGGATGTTGTGCTAAAACTGACATAGATTTCCATAGGAACTTTATTTGAGTGTGATAAATTAGGTCTGTAATCCTGTCTGAAGTAGGATGTGTTGGATCACATGAGAGAAGAGTGGGATGGTGAAAGAATCGACAAAGTGGTTGGGAAATATTTGCCACTTGTGAGTAATGGAAGGTCTAAAGTTGTAGAAGATTTCATTAGCCATCCCTTTCATATAGAAATAAAATAGCCACAGTTTTGGCAGCACTTTTAAATATTCAGAGGGCATTGGAAGCAGTTGTAATCCTTAAAACAAACCCTGTAAACTTTGTTTATTAGAAGTATTTGTTGTAAATAGCTTACTTTGTCTCTAAGGTATTGGCACTCATGTCTCTGATGGTGAAATCATTTGAGAGAGTGGTTTGCCAGAGACCCATGGGAGCAAATAACCAAAGGCACGATTCAGCCCAGGGCTTTCCTGATTGATGGTTTGCCCTTTTCTCATCTATGCTAATGTGCAACTTTGTGGAGATACTGTGTCTGTGAACAGGACTCAGGTTGCGTTGTGAAGCCAGTGGAAAATACACCTTGGCAGCACCCTTCACCTCCACTCTGAGTCACTGCAGATTTCACCATCACAATTTCTCCTGGTATTTGTTCAAGCACATTCTCCGTAAATGTGTGAGTCAGAGCTAGGGGCAACTGGGATTTCAGGAGCGTGGGTGGGATTCAAAAAATGGTGCTGGTCAGTGTGACATGTCAAGCTCTGCTCAGGCAGCAAATAGATAAGATTTTCCACAATCTTTTTATTGTACTTGTCTTTATGCCTTGATGCTTAATCAGATTAAATCTTAATATGGATTTTAATATTGTATTTGTATGTATTTATAATGGAATAACCCCTGTGTGTTTTTAATTGATTTTTAAGCCACTCTGGCCTTTTATTTGCAAGGAAAAACAAAACAGAAATCTGATAAGCATGTATAGGATCCAAACCTAAGCAAAGCGGGTGGTGTCTGTGTCTGCTAGATTTATCTGATATCATAATTTGCCTATAAAATAATATGCAGATGTTTGCATATGTCTTTGTGTCATACTTCCTTGAGGGCAGAAAGTATGATAGTGGCCCTTTCCATTCTGATACATCCTACATCTAGTAAATACATGAAATTTACAAAAGAAATATATAAATCTGAATTCTGTGCAGTTATTGGTATGTAGAACATGATATTATGAAGTTGGAGAACCTCAAACTGTTAAAATATGAATGTTGTTAGCCTAGAACATAGGGTTTCTTTCTTTAGCTCTTGTGTGCCTGTTACACCTAATTCCCTTGCAGGTCATTATGTGCTACAATGACAACACAGTTAGGCTATGAGCAAGGACTAATTCTAGGAAACATTAACTAATGACGGGTTGTTTGTTTTGAAATGTGGAGAGTACTTTGTCAATATAGCACTCATTTTCTTCTATTGAAAGCTTGTAATGATCACTTTTTAATCAGTGAGTTGACACTCATTTAATAGAATCTTTATTCATGTGTTTGTCAAATTGGCCTTTGAATAGCTAACATATTTTTCTCTGTATCATTGCTGAATAAATTTTAGAACCGTCTTTAAGATTTAAAGCTTGATATGTTGTGGACATTCAGCAGCATAAAGTAGAATAATGTGTTTATCAAACATATATATGATGTACCTGTTGCTGTATAAATCCATCTTTTATAGCAGAGAAAAATGAGATGTCTGGGGATGAGATGAAACTTAAACAAAGCAAACACACACAAAATTGGCATGAAGCCAAGGTCTCCTTTGTATTTTGGAAGAGTCTTTATTGGATATATTGTGGAACCACAAAAGGTGTGGAGGGGCATTCCCCAGTAGGAAATGGGTGTCGTGTCAAATCTATAATGTGGTTGAATTCTTTAGATGTAAGTAGTTTTGGCTGGCATTCGGTATGCATTGCAAACGATGAATGAACAGTGCAATTCTAGAAAAGACAGCAACAATCCAGCAGTTGCGGTGGCTTTTGTAGTCATAAGACTTTTGAGGCTAGGATTTTGCTGCTGGCCTTTGTCTGTGGTTGTTGAATCCACATATTATGGTATGGTAATGTAGGGAAAACAAAGAAAAATGTATTCTGGAAATAAACTTGGGTTGAAAAGACATATGAAAGGCAGGCCAATACACAAATATATTTATTTGGAATTCACAAAGAGGGTTCATTTTGTTTCTGGTACCACGATCAGTGTCACAGTCTCCTCCATTGTCTCATGAAGATCTATATGAAATTGAATAATCTGTTTCAGCAGTGTACTTTCAGACATCTAGACCCCCGAAAACTTGGAATGAATACCAAGAGTATCCTGGCCATGTGCTATTTCCTCCTATTGGTTGTTCCCTGCGTTATCTGTTTTAACGGAGGGCCCTTCCAGACAGGCCCTATATCACAGGATCCAATCCTAGGTTTTCTGTTTATCCCAGGTTATCTGGCACTGTGGACTCATATAATCCAGTTTAAAGCAGAAAACTTGGGATCAGATCCTAGGATATAGGTCCTGTCCGAGAGGGCCCTGAGTGAGATAAGCATAGGAACAGGATAATTTAGCTTGGAAGATGCAGGTCTGCTGTAAAACACTACATATTTTCTTGGGCTATAATGTAGTTATAGTAGGGAAGAATAACAGAGCCGGCATTTAATGTGTATTGTGAAACCTGACCCAGTATCCATGTGTCACGTTGTAGTTCAAACAGCTCACATTTACTCTTTATTTAACTCTTCTTTCTATCTAAGATCATATTCCCAGATGATCTTGAGTATTAGTTACTTCACTTCGGAGGTATCTATGTACACTCCTCCCTGAACAGTTAAATAATACTCTGTTGCCAAACTTGTGTTGGCCATGGTCTTCAGATAAGAGGTGTGTTTGTGTCTGGGTGCTTTGTGTGCTATTAGGAAAGAGCTCTCCTCTCCAGCTTCCGGCTTAGGCGAATTGTCAGAGTTTATCATTGTGGTAATAAACAGTTGAGGCCAACAACCCCAAAATAAAATCCTAGCCTCAAAAGTTTGGCCGTGGAAAATGGAGCAGAGGATTAACCCAAACTACGTGGAGAAAAAGGCCCACCTTTTAAAGTGAACCTGTTGTGCTAAAGCCATGATGCAAGCAAATACAAACCTTGGCCTAGTTACTACATTGTTGTTGTGTGCCTTCACAATGTTTCTGACTTATGGAGACCCTGAGGTGACACTATAATGGGGTTTTCTTGGCAACATTTGTTCAGAGGGGTTTATTTTTGCCCTCCTTTGAGGGAGGGACACGGAGACTTCCCAGGGTCTTCTGGGGGTTTCCATGTCTGAACTTGGATTTGAATCCTAGTTTCCAGAGCGATTGCCTTTCATTTCACTTTGAACCTTGCTACCTGCATTGGTCTTGTTCATGTTGTGTTACCTATCAAAGGTATCTCAGTTATCCTAGTTCTCTTCCAAGCCTCGACTGCAATCCCTTGTTTGTTTAAGCATCAGGCATTTTTCTGCATAGTATGTCATGCTGTACAAAACTGTTAGCCAAAATTGCCAGTTCAGCTTGAGAAGATCAGCATAAATTTGTGCTTCTCATTGACAGTTCAGTGAAACTAACTTAAATAGAAAATAGAATTGCTGGTAAAATGTGGTACCCTCATTTGCTATGCCATTCCCAAGTGCTGTTTGTTTGGGCTACAGCTCTGGAAAATATGTTCGCTGTCTTTGCTATTTATGTGTCACTCTGCTTTCATTGACGGGTTCCTTGTGGCTCTGTTTTCTTACATTTTTGTCCTTTTATCAAAAATACAGTGGAGATCTAATAAAGGAGTCCTCTTGTCAATTGCTCAAGAAACGGGGTGCTTTTTGGCTTTGCATATGGACACTGCAAGGCTGTCTCTCTCTAATCTTTGATGTCTTCACTGCTATTCTCTTTTCCTGCCACTTGGTTTCTGCTCATGATGTTAACACAGGCATGGGTAAACTTTGGCCCTCCAAGTGTTTTGGACTACAACTCCCACAATTCCTAACACCCTCAGGCCCTTTCTTTTTCCCCCTCAGTTGCTTAAGTGGCTGAGGGAGAAAAGGAAGGGGCCTGAGGCTGTTAGGAGTTGTGGGAGTTGAAGTCTAAACACCTGGAGGGCCAAAGTTTACCCATGCCTGTGTTAACTGCTTCACCCTCTTGCGTATAATTTCTACACTGCATTCTTCTCTTTTCTCTCACTTAAGGATAGGCGTATGTTGATTATCCCTTATCTGAAATGCTACCATATCTTTCACTTCAACAGAAGAGGAATCCTGAACATTAAACCCTCATTATCTCAACCAACCATGTGGACAATTTCAGATTTTGGGAGTGTTTTGGTCTTCAGAATTCCGGATAAAATATGCTTAAACTCTACTGATGTTAAGTTTCATCACCTGATCTTTTCCTTCAGCATGTTACTATTTGGCTTTGTTCATGATCATGTTTTTACAAGCTGTACTTGTAATGGCTAGTCACCCTAAACATACTCTCTGAATGTATAGCCATGTGCACCACTGCCTTTAATATATAAAAGATTTGATAGTGTCAGGCAGAGTCAGTCTTGTTTAAGGGAGTGTGGCTCCCCCATTATGCAATTACATATTGTTTTACAGAGTTTTATATGTGTTAATATAGAAAGCAATAAACAGACCTTCCCACCAGTGAGTATAATTACAGTTACATCTAGTTTTAATCATTCTGGTTCCTCTCTAGAGGATGAGGTTATCATATAGCTTCTGATCAATATGCTACCTCCAGAATCAGAAGCAGCGCTTGTGTGTCTGAATACTGATTACTGAAGAGCAGCGATAGCAGAGAACTATTGTCATAGCAAACTCTTTGGCTGCTGTGGGAAAAAGCATGTTTGACTAGAAGAGCCTTTTGTTGTGCTCTTTTAGGCCTCTCTTTTATGGTCATTTTGCTGCAAAACAAAGCAGTGCCTGAGCCATGTAATGTAAATGTATAAGCATTGCTCAGGAATAGATTCATGCAAGCAGTGCACAATCGGAGCCATTGCTGACTGGCCTTTGCAGATACTCTGCTGATGTTTATGTCAAGGAGGCCTTCATGTGAAGAAGCTGCATGAATAGGAGCATTCCTGCTTCAAGCTGTTTCCATGCGCAGGGAGATTAGGGGCTGGTGGTTGCAGTCCTGCTTCTCACTCATCTTTCGATTGCATCCATTACTCATAACTAATGCCATTTTGAGAGGGATTGCAGAGGAATATAGGGGTACCTGGGGGTATTATGGAGCCCTGAGGTGCTTGTATAGGTGAGATGTTGGGTATTTGGGTGCTTTCACACATTTGGAGGACCTTCTGTGTGGGTTGTGGGCAAAATTTCCTGAAAACCACACTATTTTTTATAATTGGTGGGGCTTTTAAGCTTCAGCATCTAGAAAAGCATAACTGAAGAGAGCTGTTATTGCAGGGTCAGCTTGGTGTTGAATGGTAGTCCTGACTGACATCACAGATAGAGAGTTCTCCCTGCTGACTAGCATTTCTTCCACTTCCATTCACATATATAGTGCATCTGGACTGAAAAGCAGGAAGAACTGGATTTTCATTTGAAAGCCTCCTTTGTGGTGGCTATAGTATAGTCAAAAGATGTAGTCTGGAAGCTCAAGTAAATTATTAGTAGTAGTCTTGGTATCAGTGCTGTTCATATACTAGTATGAAGGATGAAACAATTCAAATTGTAATGAGGGTGTTAGCCTGGCAGTGTATAAATTTGTCCTAAGACTTAGACACTTATTACATTATACAGCTATATTTCACTTTAACTACCATGCCAACATTCTGTGAGATTCTGGACTTTGTAGTTCCTTGAGGCCCAAGAGCTTTCTGGCTGAGCATTCTAAATGACCTTTTCCAAACTGAAAATCCCAGGATTCTATGGGTTGTTGCCATGGCAATTAAAGTGAAATACGGTGCTGTAGCAGTACAGTGGAATAAGAGGTTTGTGATAGGTAGGGAACTATTTCTGTCCTTTGTAGAACTGTGCTGTTATTTGGATCAACTGTTTAAAGTGTATAAAGTGTATATGTCTTTTATCCTTTTCCCATTTCATCCTTTCCATTTCTTCCATACTTCTTTTTGCACTGCAGTTGTCCTTTTACAGAGGTACCTGATTCTTATCACCTGCTAGTATGTTCATTGTTGACATTTAGAACTGAGCATGTAATTTGTGGCATCTGTTGCATCAGCAGTCATAGTAGAGATAAAATGAATTCCCCAGGTCACTTCAGGAAAGTTTCTGACTTAATAAACAAGGAGAAGCTCAACTGGTTCAGATGCTGAGTGCTTGACATTTGCCTTTGTCCATTGCATTTACTGTTATGACAAAACTGGATTTCTGTTTAAATTCTTCTTGGTGATTTATAGCTGCTCTTTTAACCAGCACAGTCTGTCTTGCAGAACTGAAAGTTATAATATCATTGTGGGAGCCTGTTATTAAATCTCACTTGGTTAATGATAAAATATTGTAGATTGGCTCTGAATCAGCCAACAGTCTTGCTCCTGTTCACTTAATCGAAAACATTTGGTTAGAATTTGCTTTCCATTGTGTACACCCATTTTCATTTGAAAAAAAAAGAGAATTTGACTTTTTCTGTTTTAATTTAGCAATCTGGTCTGTATCATAGGACCTTTTGTTTTCTCTGAATGAAGATTATCATTGTGTATGCTTTCTTCATATAAAGATAGTAGGCTGGTTGATAAAAGGTAGAACATTCTCTGCAAATACATTGCAGTTTTAAATGTGACCTGAATAAAATTTTAGAATGATCTACTGTATGGTGCAATATGATCCAGAGCAGCACTTCTCAGGCTGGCTGATGCGGGGGACCAGCAGTTGCTTGTTTTCAGTATGCCGTGTCTGCGGAGCACAACTGTTTCTTTCTTTCCTGGAAATGCTCCAAAGTTTGGCCGCCCAATGGCTTGTGGACCAGCACTGGTCCAGAAACCGGCATGTTGGATAGTGCCAGTCCAGGTATTATGTTGCCATTGCATCTTTGCTTCCCATCACACATATATGAATTGTTCACTTGGAGTAGAGCCTGGAAAAAGACAGATGTAGTAAGAGCTGATCACAAAGATTTCCTGATACTGTTTGTTTCCTGACTTGAGTCATACTATTTAGACCAGTACAGAATTCTTCGTTCTGATAGGAGGAAGCTCTCTGCAATTTCAGGAGGAATTTCTTCATAGTCTTGCCTAGAGCTTCCTGGAATTATGGAATTAACTTCCATCCAAGTAATAACTAAGCAGACCTAAACCTGCTTAGTTTCCAAAATCGGGTGCATTCATGTTCCTTTTCAATTGAAATAAGAATGCTGAAGAGATGAAAGAAACGGTGTTTCTTTGCTGATGGGATCCATACGGGTTAAGAAAGATTCTGTACACATTGCTCAGAATTATCTCCGTGAGAGAAGAGCTGCCAGGTAAGGAGCTGCATCTTGCATCTCTTAGCACAACGGTTACATAAAGTGGTTTTGTAATTGATATGAGCACATTGGAAACTACACCTGGCGCGAAACGAAGCAGACAGACTACTCCCTGGAATTCCATTCAGTTATATAAGACAGCTGTTGGAAAGAATAGCACTTGCTGCCAATACATTCTCTTGTGAATTCAGTGTGCTGGTAATAATACACAAAGCTCTAAATGCCTTGGGACAATGTTTGGAGGAGCACCTCCCCTATGCCCCATTGATATGGGAAATACATTGTGGTAGGACAATGGCTTTTTATTATAGTCTTTGGGACAAATGTGATTCACGTGTTCTATAGTTATATCATTATCATTCAAGGCTGCTTTAACCCGTTTTAAACCATCTGTTTTTAAACTGAAAAATCTATTTAGTATATTTTTTTGCCTTTTAAAGTTTTTGTACTGGTTTTATGTTTATTTTATTGTAAGCTGTCCTGAGATCTCCGGATAAAAGACAGGACACAATTACTTTAATAAACCGATAATACAATTATATAGCATTAGGGAGGCAGCTGTGGCCTTCTGATGACTGATGTGGTTAAACCAGCTGGTAATGCTATATTGGGATCATGAGCAAATGTAATAGAAAGTTATATTGGGTGGAATATTCTACTATAGGTTAGTGTCTTGAATTAAAATAATGGGTCTTGGTTTATGTTTCAGATTTAGAATTGTGCTGGAGACTTGCTTGGGTGTGATTATTCTGCGGAAACCAAGAGCTCAAAACACGTGGTGTATTGCCAGTCATTTATACAATGTGGTTTATAGCTGTGTCTTTTTCCTTCTAATTTTTAGATCGCTTCTCTGTCCTCTCTCCCATTTGGTTAGCTAATCTGTTTGTGGTTAAAGTCCCGTATGACAAAGACCAGCCTTGAATATTGGGAGCTCTCAGGGCCCATCTCTTCAACTCTTGGCAGAGTTTGCAGACTATTTGGCCTCCTGCTATGAGTGCGTCTCTCATTAGAACACTCTCTGTTTCCAATTGCCTTTTTTTTGCGTATCTCCATATTGCAAGGGCACACGTCTTCCCATGGGAATCTGAAAGGAGAATAGTGGCTTGTTGATGTTGCTAAGTTCATTCTGTAGCAAACTCACAGAGAAAGGCTATTGTTCAGTATAACATTCTTGGTTCCCAAAATTGAACTTTATCTGGGAAAATGACCTGCTTAGTAGTTTCCCACTAGAATATGACGCCAAGAGCTTGTGAAAAAGGAATAAGCTGGGTCGTGTCTTGCTTGTTTCCCCCCCCCCCCCTCTTTATAATCCAATGACATTTTTTGATTGAAAGAGGAGCTGATGCATGGATCTAGCAGGAGACAAGCAGGGAGTTGGTTTTCTTTTCAGCATCCCTTGACATTTGTATGGTGACCCTTTCACTGAAGTGGGAATGAAGTCTTCCATGAAGACAATCGTGGGAATGCGGTGGTGATGACCAGGCTGAGTAGTGAGGGCTGCCACAGAGGATCGGAGGTCTGGCTAGCATTCAGTTTTTGTTCTGGGTTCAGGTAGGTAAGTCCAGTTACATTATGTTACTAAAAGGTCTCTGTCACCTCTTTCATCGGGGATTGTACTGTGGCACATCGGCTACTAAAAGTGCGTTTTGCAAAAGGCCTAAATCGGAATGGGCAAACTTTGGCCCTCCAGGTGTTTTGGACTCCAACTCCCACAATTCCTAACAGCCGGTAGGCTGTTAGGAATTGTGGGAGTTGGAGTCCAAACACCTGGAGGGCCAAAGTTTGCCCATGCCCCCTCCAAATCCTGGTATTTCAAAATGAACAAAGTCATCCTTTCAATAAGTATAACTCATTTGCTTTCGTGGGTCCTGGTGATCGTCATGGTTGTGTGTTTCAAAATGTTCGTCTATCTGTTTGGTAATAAGATGATTTGCATGTCAAACCTGGGAATGTATTCTGTGGCAACCAGGGCGAATGTGAGAGACAACTAGCATCTTATTTCATTTTGTGAAACCTTCCTTTGACTTCCATAAAGGGAAGCTTATTTGGATTTGCTGCCTTTGCTTTTCACATGGTAGGAGGGAGCCCTGCATATCATTGTGTGTCTTTGTGACATCCTGGTGTTGTTTGTGCTTTGATTGGTATCAATTGATAAAAGCAATGTTTTCTTTTCTGTGAGATTTCTAGTGGCATTGATGGATGGTAGTGGTGCCTTTTACTGCCGATTATATGATGCATGATTGGACTGTGAAAGCTTGTTGCCCAAGAGAGCAATGCACGCTCCTTTTTGTTGCCAGAGACACACACTTCAAGCCTCTTCCAGTGCTTTAAGCCAAGTATTTACCAGTTTCTGATTTAACTCTGCTACACTTTGTAAAGAAATAAAATTGATTCTCATTTTCCACCATGTCAAAGAACTGATCTTTTCAAGAACTTTATTTATTCTTTTGGGGCATGTCCGTAAGCACATATCTCAAGGTTAGGTGTGTGAGTGTTTTGCAGGAAAAATAGGAAAAATATATCTTTTGGATGCCAAACAATTTAACATAAACTGGCATAAGATTTCATGGATTGCAGTATCAACATAAAGTGTTGCTTCCTTGAGCAGAATACTATATGAAGGTTTGTGTATAAATCAAAGCCTATTAATTGTGTCAAGTTCTTGATCTTGGCTTTTTTATCACAGAAAATGTATATTTGTGGCATCCTTTGGCACTTTTGCACCATGAAGCATTTTGGAGAGTGTCTGGATTTGTAGAAGCAGTCAATTCAATGAGAAGCCTTAGGACAATCAACCCTAAAAGAAGACACCTGGTCATGGATCAGTTTAACTTCAGAGAGAGAGGTTTGCATATTGAACAGAATAGTGCAAGTATAAAAAAGAAAATGGCACTTGTAAAAAAAGGAGTCTTGCTGCTTGTGAATTTATAACAAAACAAGAGGTATATGGCAATAAAATGTAAATGGTTAAAAATGGGCAATATATAGTAGAGTCTCACTTATCCAACACTCGCTTATCCAACGTTCTGGATTATCCAACACATTTTTGTAGTCAATGTTTTCAATACATCGTGATATTTTGGTGCTAAATTCGTAAATACAGAAAATACTACATAGCATTACTGTGTATTGAACTACTTTTTCTGACAAATTTGTTGTATAACATGATGTTTTGGTGCTTAATTTGTAAAATCATAACCTAATTTGATGTTTATTAGGCTTTTCCTTAATGCCTCCTTATTATCCAACATATTCGCTTATCCAACATTCTGCCGGCCTGTTTATGTTGGATAAGTGAGACTCTACTGTAGCTACCTTTCATGGCAGCCTGAATGTATGAGAAAACGACTTAAAAAGGAATGCTAAAAATGTACCTATTTTCACATCAGAAAAAATGCAGTCCTACAACTGAGTGTGAAATAGGAAAGAAAGGCAGAAGTGATTTGGAGAAATGAATTCAAGATAAAGATCTTTAAGTTCCTGCAGTTATGCTACAAATACAAGCCCTCTGTGGCACAGCATGTTAAACCCCTGAGCTGCTGAACCTGTTGACCGAAAGGTTGGCGGTTTGAATCTGAGGAGCAGGGTAAGCTCCTGCTGTTAGCTCCAGCTCCTGCCAACCTAGCAGTTCGAAAACATGTAAATGTGAGTAGTTCAATAGGTACGCCGGCTCTTAGGCTTAGAAATGGAGATGAGCACCAACCTCCAGAGTTGGACCCGACTAGACTTAACATCAGGGAAAGCCTTTACCTATGCCACAAACATTCTGAAATTTGACTTTGCATCCATTTGCCAGAACTGTTGTATTCAGTCAGAGACGTGAGTTGCAAGGATAAGGAATCTTGTCTGCCATTTATTGGAATTTGTGCATGTTCTCTCTCTTAGAAGATGGGAGGTGTGCTAAAACTCCTCTTATTATGAAACAGGGAAATTATCACAAGGAGCTTCTTTCATTGTGGTAAAACTCATTACATTGCCTGCTAGCTGCTGGATTAAATCCGTTTGGAATCCCATCCTACATATTCTTTTGAAAGAATCATGATGTTTGTTATAATCATAGTCATATTAACTGTTTTATTGATAGTCACATTAAAAGATGTGTGCGTAATTTCTCCTAAAGTGAGGGCATCTTTTGAAATGTGTGCTTTAAAATCTTCTTGAGGTAGTGTATAATTTTGAAGGGCACTTCTTAATTACTGACAATTAATGATTTAATCACAATGAAATCATTCATTGTCAGTAATTAAAAGGTTTCATTAGAAATTATATAGATTGTGAGTCTGTGGATTGTATACAATAGTACCAAGGCTATGGTTTCCTTGTCCTTGTTTGTTGTCCTCGAAGCTGATGCCACATTTGAATACTTACAGAAATGGATCATTGGTGTTTTGAATTTTTAGATGATACCAGAGACAATATTAGTAATTTCAAGAAACATGTCAAACATATACCTGAGATTATCCAACAAAGAAAACCTTTGTTTTCTAACTGCAGAGGTGTCATGCAGCCAAGCTGACCTCAAGAGTAACTAGAAGCTGAGTATTTCACTTGCTGCCTTTTTTATCAGAATTAAAT
The DNA here is from genome assembly GCF_035594765.1 of Anolis carolinensis. Lineage (NCBI taxonomy): Eukaryota > Metazoa > Chordata > Lepidosauria > Squamata > Anolidae > Anolis > Anolis carolinensis. Next base: position 117,912,364 of record NC_085846.1, read on the forward strand.
CCAAGAGACTTCCTTTCCCAGTGTGACTTTTACATTCCATGTGGTTCTCTTGTTTTGAGGTGCAAACCGATCCATGTTTCAACAAAGAGATCGAACACTGGGCTAAGATACTTATTTAATCAGTATCTGGGAGCTTTGCCATTGTTCACAGTTATCGATTGAGAAGAACATCCAGAATATTTCTTTAGTGTCTTTACAGTTACTACAGATTATCCTGATAACTTCTCTGGCCATCTATAAGTCAGATCAATTCTTTTCACTGCGAGCAAGATAAAAAAATTCCTGAATACAAATTGAAAGAAGAGAAGCTTGATGCATTGGCCACATACTTTGAAAATAATATTGAGGAGTTCAGTAGCCAAAGATGACTTTGCTCCTAAAAAGAAGGTTAAAAAGGAAATCTGCCTTTGCAGAACCGAGGCCAGGTCTACATTTTGTGTAGTTGGCCCCTCGATGGATTGCCACCTTGTCGTGATGAGGGGGCTTGCGTGTTCAAATGAACCTGTGGGCATAACCATCTGAGTCATGTACCCCCAGGAGAGGTTGCAGGGTAGGTTCCAGACAGAGCGCAATCTGAAGACCTCAACGGCGGATCAGACAGAAGACAACATGATACATGTTACAACAGCTGTGATGACAGAAGAAGGCTGAAACAGATTGAGAAGCCACCATCGTCGTGTTGACCATGCCACTGGTTGGGACCTTCACGGTGAAGACTATGTGTTAATCGACTGTGTACTGACCTCCACACATTAAAAAAACTCATGCACAGACGTCTTACAATAAAAATAAAACCAAACCCCTGATAGAGACCATCTTCCACCTGGAAACCAATGTCCTCACTGTGAAAGAACATGCAGGTAAGAATAGGGCTCCACAGTCACCTACGTATCCACCGCCAAGACACTGCACTTGGAAGGCCATCCAACTCAGACAACGCGGGATCGCCTACGGATGTTTTTGATGACTAAAGTGATGATTTGAGATATGAGTGTCCTGTCAAGGATTACTAATTTGGGAAAGGCACTGAAACTGGGATGATAGATGTTTTGCTGAAGCAGCCTGACTTGTTTGAAATCCAGAACAGCCATTGTTGTCACACTCCATAATTTGAGAAAGGAAAGTTAATAATTCACCATCTTTTCTAAGTGGTTTGAATTGTGTCAGCCTTTGGGGAAGTGTCTTATTGTACTTCCCTGTGTATTTCACTAATTTAAGTCACCTGGGTATGGAGCACCTGGTGGCGCAATGAGTTAAATCCTTTTTCCTTTTGGCAAGTTAAAAATTTGGTCCAATAGGTTTTTTGGAAATGAGGGTTTTGTGTGCTGTTTAGTGACTTTCAACTTTGCTGTTTTACATGAATTTGTTGTAAAGGAGTTTAATTCTATAGAGCAGTGGTTCTCAACTTGTGGGTCCCTAGATGACCATCAACTCCCAGAAATCCTAACAGCTGGTAAACTGGCTGGGATTTCTGGGAGTTGTAAGCCAAAACACTTGGGGACTTACAGGTTGAGAACCACTGCTATAGATAGTTTCATTGCATTTTATCAGTGACCTTCTGAGTCTTTAAGTGTATCTTTGTATGCACGATACACACACACACACACACAATGTTCCCTCACTTATCACTGGGGTTAGGTTCCAGAACCACCCGCAATAAGTGAAAATCCTTGAAGTAGGGACACTATATTTATTTTAATAGTTGTACATTATTTTAGTAGTTATACACTATTTTAAGTCTTTATCAACCAATCGTGTGTTGATAAATTGCCTCCTTCTCCTCCTGTTGCCACTTGGGCTCCTTTTCTCTCCCTTTGGCTTCTCCTTCCTCCCTTCCTTAGGCTGTAAATTATAATTTTTATGATTTATAGTAGTCTTTTAGAGTTTATTGAAAAACCGCGATACAGCGAATCTGCGAAAAGTGAACCGCGAAGTAGTGGGGGAACACTGTATGTGTGTACGTGTGTGTGTGTGTGTGTGTGTGTGTGTGTGTGTAGTTTAACGTTTTGTAGACTACCTCATGTCCTCATTAGGGAGGAAAACAGGATTAACATCAATAAATAGTAATGCCAATATTCCTTCTAATAAAGGTTTCTCATAGATCTATGTAGGGACTTATGCAGTTTTACTTTGCATAAATAAAATGGCATTGAAGGAGGAGAATGTGACATAAAAATATTTGGGTGAAGGAGGCAATCCTCTGGCTGGTGCTCTTTCTGATCTCTCCACGAGTGTAGATGAGCAATCTCTGGTTTCACTTTGCTCCAGGCCTCTTTGCATCTGGAGCTGTGAGTCAGGTGTGGTGTCTGCAAGCTATGGTTTGACAGTCTCCAGTGAAAGTGCCAGCAGTGCTTTGCCGCAAATGGGTCTTTCACTAGCGTGGCCTCTCTGCCCGAGGAGGGAGAGCACCTTCAGGTTCTTCTTAGGCAAATTGTAGAGCAGTACAAGACCCCTGTATCTGTGGAGAACACATTCCTGGCCTGACTGGTTGCCCGAAACTGCGGATGCAGTTTGAGAGCATTATACTACCTGCCTTCCAGTCCAGCATATCATAGTGTCCCTCCCTTTGCAGCCAAGAAGGAAACTTGGCAGACTTGCTCGGCTGGAGTGGCTCTCTCAGCCAAGGCTGTGGACCCATTTTCTGCCACTTTTATTCTCCTTCCTTTTCGTGGTCTGGTCTTACATTCGTGGTACAGATGCTCAGTGGCCTCTCTCATTGTGTTCTCCATTAATCCTGGGCTCCTAAGAATAGTAGGGAGAGCAAATGAGATTCAAGAGAGTTTTAACCCTGATGCTGGCACCACATGGCCCCTCCTCAAAGTGGGCCTGCTTCTCTGTTCCATTTCTTACGCTATTATAAGCTTTCCCTAAGCCGTTAAGACCTTGAGCTTTTGCGGTAAAATCTACACCTCCTTCCTGGCAGAGCGGCCTTGAAAGTTGTCCTCCTTCAGTGCGGTCAGGCAGGCGACGGATGGAGAAATCAGTGCCTTCCTCACCCAGGTCCCCAAAGCCTTAAAGCAGGCATTTCAGAAATTGTGGGAGTTGAAGTCCAAAACACCTGAAGGGCCAAGTTGACTCTCATATGCATTAAAGTGAATTCTCTCAGTCCTTGTCCTCTTGCAAGGTGTAATCCAAGTTTACTCTCCAAATAGATAAAGCTGCCTTCTTCTGATTAAGACCCTGGGGTCTTCCCTTTCCCAAGCAAGCAGTCAGTAACAATAGTGTGTTGCATTGTTTTTGTTTGTTTTTATTTTTGTTTTTGTTTTGTAAAGGCTACCTATGAAGCTTCTATGTATTACAGGTTGAGCATCTTTTATTTAAAATTCCTAAATATAAAATATTCCAAAACTATTCACATGGGTGGCTGAGAGCCATCTTTGCTTTTTGATTATTCAGTATTATGAACAAGAGGTTCTGTAGGTTTATTCTTAAGTTGAATTTGTAAGTCGGAACATGTACATTTTTAAAATGTAATTCCAGCCCAAAATATGTATCTTTTAGCTTTGGATCATACAGGGAAGGGTGAACACCCCTGTGGTGTTTCCTGTGCTGCCTGTGCCCCTCATCAGAAGATGTCACCTCACTTTCTGTCCCTGTGATCATTGGATTTTGGAAAATGTGGCTTGTTGTGGGAACCCCCTTTCCCCCAATAATAACTCTTCCAGGAGCGGATTTCCCTTCTGGAGATTTTTATCACTTTCTGTTGTAAGTAAAACTATTGTGGATAGTGTTGTTAATAGTGAGCGTAATGTTTTTAAATGTTTTAATGTGTTTTAAATGCTTTTTCAAAATGTTCATTTTAATTGTACGTTGTTCTAAGGCAGGGGTCCTCAAACTTTTTAAGTAGAGGGCCGGTCTGCAATCCTTCAGACTATTGAGGGGCCATATTATCATTTGAAAAAAAATACAAACAAATTCCCATGTACACTGCACATGTCTTATTTGTAATGCAAAAAATAATAATGAAATAACAATACAATATTTAAAAATAAAAACAATTGTAACCAACATAAACCTATCAGGATTTCAATGGGAAGTGTGGGCCTGCTTCTGGCCAATGAGATAGTAAAGTTAATTAGGATTGTTGTTGTGTGCCTTCAAGTCATTCCAGACTTTGGGCGAGCCTAAGTCTAAAACTGAGGTCAGGGACCTAGGAGGGCTGTGTCCAGCCCACAGGCCTTAGTTTGGGGACCGCTGTTCTAAGGCATCAAATAGTTGCCTATATATAAAACTGCCTTGAGTCCCCTTTGGGGTTGAGAAATTAACAACATTCCAATGGACAATACAGCACATTCAACAGTCATACAAATCACAAGAGAAACAATAATAACAAAATAAGAACAATATCAATAAAAACAGGGTTAACAGCCATGTGTCCACCTACAGTTACCTACGTACCCAACGCCAAGACACTACACTTGGAAGGCCATCGTACTTGGATAATGAGGGATTGCCTAACTAACCATATTACATGCCAAAATAAATAAAACAAAAAACAGACCCCTTCTGGTATTGTTTATAAGAGGTACTCAATCTTTATTTAATTTATATTCTGATTAGTTCCTCCAGTGGAACACAGGGTGTCTAACAGAACAAAATGGATGAAAGTCCAACTGGTGTGCAACGAATCCAACTATTATAGCACAGATACATTAAAAACACAGTTTAAAACTCACTAATAAAAAAATAAGTTCAGTGTCTGCTCAAGCAACCAGTGATTACCCAAAATCACTGCTGGAATTGTTTTCAACGAGCTTTTGGCAGAAGGACGATGGAAGGGCAGCCCATCTTTTCTTCTAGAGCCCAGGAGCAGTGATAAGAAAGCCTTCTCTGCTGTCCCACCAAATGAATATCTGGAGCTCTCTGATGTGTCCAGCAATATCATTTTTGCTATTGATATTGTTCCACCCATATCTCGACATACATCTTAATTTGTTAAGTAGGAACCCTTGAAATCTGCACAGGGTACAGGTTGGAGGAGCGGTGGTGAAAAGGAAGGGGCGTTGAGTCTCTAAATTCCCTTCCTTCTGCATTTCATGACTTTAGTGTGTGACCAGAATACTAACTAGTGTTGCTGCGCCAGGCTGCTCCTAATTCATAACATGCCAGTGGTAGTAAAAGGCATTTGCCTAGCATCCTCGCTAATCCACCGTCATATTTAAAAATAGAAGGTGTAACAAGCAGTTGCTATGCTTCTCCCCCTCCCAAATAAGGTGTGTGAAATACTCTTAATTCCATCCCACGCTCAAGCGCTGGAAGGTTGATTCACAATGCAGTCTTTCCCTGCTGTTTCTTTCCAGTTGCCACAGCAACCATGTGCAAACCCAATCTGTAGTAACACATACCTTAGGTTTATGGGTTAATTTTTTTTGCTCTTACATGCTTTTCAAAACAAACAAAATCCATTCCCAACAGAGAGAAGAGCATGTTCTGTTCTTCTCTGTGGCTGCCTCAATGGCTGCCCCTGGAAATGCATGTGGGAGGATGGTCTCCTCTCTTCTGCCAGTCTCCCTACACTCAGCTATAGTGACTCAAACACATTAATTTTAAGCGCTTTTCATGTTTTTATTCAATCCATGTTTTATTGATTTGTTTTACTGATATTTTTTATTGACTTGTCTTACTCAGTGTGTTTTACTATGTTTGTTATGTTCAGGCTTGGCCCCATGTAAGCCGCCCCGCGTCCCTTCGGGGAGATGGCACCGGGGTATAAAAATAAAAATGTTGTTGTTGTTGTTGTTGTTATTATTATTATTATATCATCGGTGGGAGGAGAGAGTTCTCAGGATAGTACCAGCTTCTTGGGATTTTTTGCCACCGGATGTCCTGCAAATAAATGCAGTTAGCTTTCGCAGAGTGAGCTTCTCTAGGTTTTATCCTCCCTTTGTTTTGTTTGGCATTGCTTTGCCATCCCTTTCTTTGCACTCTCTGTTCTGAATGGCACCTCAAGGTTGCTGTTGTCACTACTAATGCCCATTTCATGACATTCAAAGCTGGTGATAAAGCCTGGACAGTATGACCTTACTCTTCCTTCCTTCCTCCCTTCTCTTCCAAGGCTGGGCTGCTCAGTCCTTGCCTGCCTTTTCCTTGGTGGCTCATAGCTGTCTCACTGCATGAGTCTTGGCTTAGAAAAGTGTGGGAGTATCTGCTGATATCCTGGGGATGGAAAAAGGGAAAAGAAGGAGAAGGCAAAGTGGGGACATCATTCACTGGAGATAACAGGGGAGGGGTTCCTCAATGTTCAGGTTCACCAGCTATCCTTACTAGGAAGGGTTTATAATACAGAGTCGAAGGCTTTCATGGCTGGAGTCACTGGATTGCTGTGAGTTTTCCAGGCTGCATGGCCATGTTCCAGAAGCATTCTCTCCTGACTTTTTGCCTGCATCTATGGCAGGCATCCTCAGAGGTGTGAGGTCTATTGGAAACTAGGAAAGTGGGTGCAGTTGGCACACAAGTTTTAATTGTGAAAAGGCTCTCCTGGCCACCGCCGACACCTGGGCTTCCAGGCTTAGCAATGAGTCCAGACAGACCCTTAAACTGTGGACCTGAGTCTTCAGGGGGAGTGTAACCCCCGTCCAACAAAGGTTGCCACCCTATACCCTGATCTGCTTTATGAATGCTGTTTGAACCCATTGCTCATCACCCATTGTTTTCTCCTCCCCTCTTTGTTTTCCTGCAGAATTGTGTCCTGCTGCGAAGTGCCCCTGATGCTGGACTCTGCTGCAGCCCTGCTGAGGCTTCCCGGGATGGCAGCAAGTTGATGGGTGGCTGAGGATGACATTGACTGACAGGCTGCGGGAGAAGATATCCGGGGCCTTCCACAAGCATGGGCTGCTCTGCGCTTCCTTCCCCATCCCCATCATCCTCTTCACAGGACTCTGTGTCTTGGCCTGCTGGTAAGCACTCTCCTCCCAAATATCCGTTGGTGCGTAGCGTGTCTTGAGACCAAGAAGGATGCAGATCTTTGTACCTTTTGTTCTTACTGGCAACAGATTTCTCAGCAACTGTGCTGTTTTCAAATAATAATTGCAGATCAGGAACAAAAGCCTTCTTTGGAGGCTTTTAAGCAGAAGCTGGATGGCCATCTGTCGGGGATGCTTTGAATGCGATTTCCTGCTTTTCGACATGGGGTTGGACTGGATGGCTCATGAGGTCTCCTCCAATTCTATGATTCTATGGTGTGCTTTTTGAGCAGTCCTTTTCTGCACAGAAAACTATATTTTCCACATGGGAAATGTTCCATCCAGGATTTCTCATTCGTCCTCTTTGAGAGGGTCTTCTGAAATTTGGGAAACTTCTTCTGTCTTATTCTGGATCTGGGTATAGTTCTGCACCATTCCAAAGTTCTTTTTGGTTCTGGACACTGACACACATTATTATTATTATTATTATTATTATTATTATTATTATGTCAGCTTTATTCGTAGGAAATGATTTTGTATATAGTAGAGAGGCCACCAAGACCACCAAAGAATACCAGGTGCTTTCAGTTCTGGGTTGCTGTGAGTTTTCCAGACTGTATGGCCACATTCCAGAAGCATTCTCTCCTGACATTTCACCCACATCTATGACAGGCATCCTCAGAGGTTGTGAGGTCTGTTGGAAACTAGGGGTTTATATATCTGTGGAATGATATCCTGGGTGGGAGGAAGAAAGAACTCTTGTCTGTTTGAGGCAAGTGTGAATGTTGCAAATGGCCACCTTGATTAGCATTGAATAGCCTTTCAGCTTCAAAGCCTGGGTGCTTCCTGCCTGGAGATGTTAGCTAGCTCTGATTGTTTCCTGTCTGGATTTCCCCTGTCTTCTGAGTGTGGTTCTTTATTTACTGTCCTGATTTTAGAGTTTTAAAAATATTAGTAGCCAGATTTTGTTCATGTTCATGGTTTCTTCCTTTCTGTTGAAATTGTCCACCTGCTTGTGGATTTCAATGGCTTCTCTATGTAGTCTGACATGGTGGTTGTGAGAGTGTTCTCCCATAATCTGCTGTGTCCAGGTTGGTTCATCAGGTGCTCTGCTATGGTTGCCTTCTCTGGTAGAGTTAGTCTGCAGTGCCTTTCATGTTCCTTGATCCGTGTTTGGGCAATGCTGCGTTTGGTGTCTTTTCAGCTCTGTTTCAGAGAATGGGACAAAAAACCACCTCTAAGTAATCCTTACCTAATAAAACCCAATAAAATTCAGGGGGGTTGCCAAAAGTCACCAGGCAACTTGAAGGCACATAGAGACACACAAAGGCCATTCCCAGACTTCATCTCTTTTCCCAGCCTCAAGCTGCAGAATGAAGAAAAATATACCACAAAACAAGATTGAACTTGCTTATCACTGGACTACTGCTAACATTTGGCTAAGATTCTTATGAGATGGATATTGTTTCCATCTCTGTTTATCCTAGGTGGAGTTTGTTATATTACTATTCTTTTTTTTTTTTGAAGGCCTCTTAAGGGTTGGCCTGCCTCAGCCTGCATTTTGAAAGGGTTGACAAGGCCCAGCTTCCCTGTTTGCTGAGTTTCAGGATAAAGGACTCTCTGGAGGGCCATCTGTGGAGGTGAATGTTGGTTTTTCTATATAATAATATAGTAAAACTTTATTTATATCCCACACTTATCTCCTCAAGGGGATTCAGGGCAATTTCCAACATAAGAATGACAAAACTTCAATGCCGTAATGAACTAACAAAAACAAATAAACAACCCAACCAAATCTCAGAAATAAATCCACATATAACACAAAATTATAGCAGGGTTGCTGTGAGTTTTCTGGGCTGTATGGCCATGTTCCAGAAACATGGAACATGTTTCTCCTGACGTTTCTCGTGCACCTATGGCAGGCATCCTCAGCGGTTGTGAGATATGTTGGAAACTATGCAAGTGGGATTTATATGTCTGTGGAATGTCCAGGTTGGGAGAAAAAACTCTTGTCTGTTGGAGGCAAGTGTGAATATTGCCATTGGCCTGCCTGATTAGTATTGAATGGCCTTGCAGATTCAAAGCCTGGCTGCTTCCTCCCTGGGGGAATCCTTTGTTGGGAGGTGTTAGCTAGGAGAAAGAACGCTTGTCTGTTTGAGGCAGGTGTGAATGGCAGCTAACACCTCCCAGGAAAGGATTCCCCCAGGCAGTAAACAGCCAGCCCTTGAAACTGAAAGACTATTCAGTGCTAATCAATGTGGTCAGTTGAAACATTCACCTCAAACAGACAAGAGTTCTTTCTCTCACCTTGAACATTCCTCAGATATATAAACCCCACTTGCATAGTTGCCAACAGACCTCACAACCTCTGAGGATGCCTGCCATAAATGCAGGCGAAACGTCAGGAGAAAATGCTTCTGAAACATGGCCATACAGCCCAGAAAACTCACAGCAAACCCAGTGGTTCCTGCCATGATAGCTTTCAGCAACACAAAATTATAACACATGATCAAATATTAAATAATAACATAACCAATCAATTACTTCACATCTAACATTAGAACACAACACTATAGACTTGCTGCTGCTGCAAATATTTCCTGGCTTGCCAGTGCCCCTGTGTCCTGATCCATTTCCTTCTTCTCTGGTGTAACAAGACCCTCCGCTGTGGTTTCCTGCCACCTCTGTCACGGTCAGCCTGGAAAGGATTTCAGGCCTTTGCCAGAGACTGAGGAGTGACATCTCGAAGAGAGAGATGCCTGGGGAGATGCTCGCCTCTTCCTCTTATATCTGCTTAAGATACACTCAGCTGTTAAAGGCAACTTTCCAGGTGGCAATAGGGTTGCCAATGTTATTTTGCACTGTATTGTCCATTTCAGCCATAAAAATATCTTCCCCATTCCGGCACATTCTGCACTGGGTTTTATGAATTAGTCTCCTGTTTTAATATTGTATGCTTCATGTCGATTTTATCAATTGTTTTACTGATAATTGAGGTTTTATTGGTATAATTGTTTTATTGTTGTATCATTGATATTTGATTGTTTTATCGGGCTAGGCCCCATGTAAGCCGCCCCGAGTCCCTTCAGGGAGATGGGGCAGGGTATAAAAATAAAGCTATTATTATTATTATTATTATTATGATTATTATTATTATTATTATGCATTTGAAGGTTGCCAGATTGGGACATCTTTGTCTAACTAACCACGGAGAGATCTTGATCACTTTTCATCTGTTTTTGGATGCCTTTTAAAGTAGCATTAGCAATTATTTTTTTTAAGACAGGTGTTTTTTATTATTAGAGAAATATTCAAGGTAACATAAGAACAATGAAATTATATAATTTAAATTGAAAACACAGGAAAATGATTACATCCTTTATGTAAATTGTATCAGTTAGTTACTTAAGAAAATCACAGGAATGTTTTTGTGAGCTGCATAAATATGAACAATTATTTTTGGAAATTTAATCCAGGATAATAGAGTTTTGAAAAATAAACAGCTATAAATGCTATGAACATTAACAAAGGCCTTAAAACCGCAACAGCAATACATACTTTATCACACCTTTGCATTAGCAATTATTTTGAAATACGAAGACGTCCACTGGAAGGCTAGAGTGCCTAGAATACGATAATGAAGCAACTGTTGGCTTTGTTTTCACTGCTGTGTAGTCTTTGTAAGCTCTAAAGCAGGCATGGGCCAACTTGGGCCCTCCAGGTGTTTTGGACTTCAACTCCCACCATTCCTAACAGCCTACCGGCTGTTAGGAATGGTGGGAGTTGAAGTCCAAAACACCTGGAGGGCCCAAGTTGGCCCATGCCTGCTCTCAAGCAATTTTTTATTTTCAAAGTGGAAGTAATGGTCTTCTGTCCTGTTTGTCTTGTTTGGCTCCATGTTGCACCTACAAGTGTGAATAGCAGCAGCGACAGCTCTGCAGCATTTGGTGTGAATATAGCACAGCCTTGGTTGGTAACAGGCAGAACAGTGGCCTTTCTGTCAGTCTTGGCAGCAGGAAGAAGTGCCATGTTCCCTTTCACATGAAAAAGCGCTGCAGGACCAGAGCCATGGAGGCGAATAAAGGATTCATTTACTTCAGATGGAAAGCCTCCTTTCCCAGGCAGACACCAGGTTCAAAGAGATTGTTCCAGTGGAAGGAATCCAGAGGCAAAGAGGCGGGGAAGAGGGGCACCAAGCTCTCTGCTTTTGGGTTTCAGAAAACAGAACCTCCGCTCACTTAAAGCTGTTTGCTTTATATATCCGGCACTGGTGTATTTCTGGAAAAGTTTTGCTTGTTTTACAAGTTGATCCCATGGGTGGCTTGACACTCAGAGAAGGAAACATGAAGCAAAAATGGAAACTCTGATAATAACTCAGTAGTGGACAGGCCCTGAAGCTGAATCTCTTTCTTTGGAGGCTTAAACGGTGTTCTTACTAGCAAAAGCTTCTACTGCTTTTAAAAGATGCCAGTCTTTTAGAGCATCCCTAGAAAGACTGTCCTATTTGCTTTCTGGACAGGCTTTCTTCTGGCACATGTTAGGCTGGTTTTAGGTTCAGGATTTCCACTTTTGAACAAGTGAAAGGATTCTTTGGGAGCTCTTGTGGTTTCATGACTTGGGCTTGGCTTTGTTGGAAATAGCAACCTCCCAAGCCTTTCCCTATTTATTTGTTAATGTATATATTTGCTAACCTGTATTCTATGTGTGTGTTGATTTACCAGTTTGAGAGACCAATGCCTCGGGCCATACATTATTCACAAAACACACTGGGACCCACATATTAAAAATTCATTTTTGTTGGCCGGCCAGAATCCTAAAATAACATATAAAACAGCCCTTTTCCTATTCAAAGCAACACAGCTGAGAATTGCATATTTGGAATCAATTGGGGTAAACTGTGGAGGTGATGCAGATATTTGACCTGAACGGGATCTTGTTAACAGCTTGTTTATTTTAACTTCTTTTTTACCGCGGGTTGTATGTTGTATGTATGTCTATGTGTTAAATGTTTCGATACGGCCGATGGGCTAATCAATACAACGTGATTTGATTTTTCACTGACTTCTTTGTTGTGGGAGGGGTTATAGACTTGTGATTGTTCTGAGCATGTTCAGACTCAGGACTCCGTTTTGTAGTCAGTCTCCTTTTACACCTCAGTGGAGGTGGATGTATGTCTGCCTTTACACCTCAGTGGAGGTGGATGCCTGTTTGCATCAGACCTCAGTGGAGGTGACTGCATGTTGCTATTTGGATTTCAGTAGAGAAGTATGGACTTCAGTGAGTACAACTATACCTAAAAACTATGGACTATTGATTGATACCCCGTGTACTCAATACAGAGAGAGAAGCTACATCATATCTATGACTGAATTTTAATAATAAATGTGCCTGTATGGTGAATTAATACAAGATGTTTACAAGATACGTTATTTTTTCAAAGAATAATTTGTTTTTTAATCTCTGAGTGCATATTTTAAACTAAGAGGTTTCAAGGGAGTTTATACGTTTTGTGCAACTGCAGTTTCAGCTTCAAAGAAACAACCATTCCCTGCTAAGCAAGTTTATTTTTGTAGTGGCATGTGTTTGTCCTTGGAAGTTCAATGGCTTGGTTCTTCAGTTTAACAGCCGAGTTACATGTGTTCTATTACATGAATGCTTATGAATATCACTTGTTCAAAGGGTTGACTTCTAACAAGGTCATGCTTGTCTTGCCTAGTGGTTTTCAAAAGGTGGTCTCCACATGTTCAAGAAGATCCACATTTGCCAAACGGATATGACATCATTTTTCCTTTTCAACAAGGTTATGACTGCCATTTATTTCCAAAGGGATATGTCCCCTGAGACTGGGTGCAGTTATTTCCAATAGGCATTTTGTTTAAAAAGGGCTTGTTTTTTACTCTGCCTTGCAGCTATCCATTGCTGAAACTCCCATTGCCGGGGACGGGGCCTGTGGAGTATACCACCCCTGCCAAGGACTACGTGCCGCCTCCTGCCTTCTCTACACACCAGCAAGGAGAGCCCAACGAGAGGCCCGACTGGGTAGGGATTGGGGACTTTTTTGGGATGATCAATTACGATGGCTCGAAAGGAAGTGGGCATCACTTGTATCTGCATTATCTGACATTAGCAATGTCAGAGTAGCCTTTTTCTTTCTTCTGCCTCTCCTTCTGCTTTGGCCCACATTGCTCTTTGATGTCTGAAATAGCTTTGCCTCCACCCCAGCATCCTTCCTTCAAAGCCCAGCATGCTTTTCCTGGACCTGTCGCTAGCTTTTAACCCACCACCATCTTTTCCTCACTACTTCTTTAGAATGAGTGTATTCTAGGGGATTTAGGTCAGTCAGAACAGCTTAATAAAACAGAAGACTGCCTTCTGCCAGGTCAGGCTCAGTTGTCTGTCTTGGGCAAACTTCCCTCCAGGTGTTTTGAACTTCATTTCCCATAATTCCTAACAACTGGTAGGCTGAACTTTGCCTATGCTTGGTCTAGGCCAGGACCATCTGCTCAGATTTTGTTGGACCTGCTGTTTTAGATACTTTTGAACTCTTTAATAAATAAATAATAAAATTTTATTTATATCCTGCCCTATCTCCCCAAGGGGATTCAAGGTGGTTTACAACTGATATCGGCAAACATTCAATGCCAGGAGAAGCTGAACAAAGGCAAAAATAACCAACCCCCCAAATCTCAAAAACAAATCCACATCTATATAAAAATAATAACACATTATAACGCAATATTACTAGTACCACAATGCTATATATCATTTCTCAAGTTGTAGTATGTGCAATGCACAATATATTATATTACAACATTATTAATATGACATACTATATACATGCACTGTCACATTACAGTGTTATTATTTCTATAGATTATTATATTGTATATAAAGAGGGGCTCCCAAGTGATGTTGCAGGAGACGCGATGGAGCTGTGTCTTCCTGGCTGCCCCCTCTTCTCTCTGTGGCCCCTGAGTGGCTTTTGAAACTTTTAAGATTGAACTCTGCATATAATAACAACAACAACAACAACAATTTTATTTTGTTCTGCCCTGTCTCCTCGAGGGGACTCTTGCTTTCTTAAGCTCTAGAATACTTTACAGCCACACCATTTTGCTGCTGTTTGGTGTGAACTGAATGCTCTGCTAAGGATCCTGTTTTTGTATTTTTAAATAATCTGTTATTTTGGGGAATTTCCCTCACAATTTCAAGTTTCCTAACATTATGTTTCCATGCCTCTCCCTTTGCTTCTCCCTTCAGTACACTGGTGCCCCTGTGGCCTACATCCAGCAGGTCCTGGTGAAAGCCACGGTCTCTCCTTGGCCCACAACATTCCTGGCAGTGGATGTGTTTCGGTCTCCGCTTTCCCGGGTCTTCCAGCTGGTGGAAGAAATCAGGAATCACGCCCTGCAAGACGGGTAGGAGGTCCCAGGCGAGAGGCGAAGATGGCTTCTCTGTGTTTATCTTGGCATTTGGTGCTTCCCTTGGAATTGAGAAGTTGGGCTTTTGTCTGAGCTGGGATTGTGCCGCTTCTTCCTGTGAGGGAAGAAGAACGTCCAGTGGAGAATCCAGCATTCTCAGAGCGTCTGATTTCTGGGTTCTGTTAATCCATTGATCATTAAATCAATTGCTCTTCTGCTCAGAAGCTCACGGCAATCGGTTAATGATTACACCATCAAATAATAAATACTATGTAATCCAAATAAAATAATTCCCAGTGGCCTTAATTGTTAGTCCAACCTAGTGGATTAACAATATTTACTTAGAGCAGGGGTCCTCAAACTACGACCCACGGGCCACATGTGGCCCCTTGAAACCATTTATCTGGCCCCCGTGGTGGCAGCGCCCAGTGCGCATCTTCCAATGCTTTATCATGGTATTTTAATTTTATTTGTTTACCCTAGCACTCAAGACATGGCTCTTTACTAGAGCTTTTAATCTATTTTAATTTTTATCAATATTTGTATGTGTGTATTTTTATCCTTTACAATTTTATCTTGTAAATCGCCTAGAGCATCGTGGATGGAGGGCGATTAATAAGTAATTTAAATGATGATGATGATGATGAATTATTAAGGGGTGCTTTGCTTGTGCTTTGGGTGCACAAAGGCAGAAGGGGGTTGGACTAAATGGCCCAAGGGGTCTCTTTCAACCCAATTTATTATTATTATTATTATTATTATTATTATTATTATTATTATTATTATTTATTGCTCAGTGGCCAAAGGTCTGAGGGACAGTGAACTGACCCCCTGTTTAAAAAGTTTGGGGACCCCTGACTTAGTGTATCCTTTGTGTAAGAAACTATTGGATTAAAAGACCATTGACCTAAATCCCACCGTTAAGCTAATGCAGAGTATATGTCAGGCATGGGCAAACTTGCCCCCCCCCCCTTCAGGTGTTTTGGACTTCAACAGGGGGAAAAGGAAGGGGCCCGAGGCTGTTAGGAATGGTGGGAGTTGAAGTCCAAAACACCTGGAGGCAGGGCCCAAGTTTGCCCATGCCTGACATAAAGTCACATGTATTTTTTGTAGATGTTATTGCAAACAGTTTTGGCATTGATCAAAAAACCGTGGACATATTTCTCAAATGCAAAAATTCTTGACCTTTTTATGCCGGCACAGTTAAGGGCAGGGTTTGGTTCTTTGAGGCCCACCACAAACCTGGCCTTTGTTCTTTAGTCTTTACCCTGCAAATCTTGTTGTCTTTCCAGCTTCAGCGTCAAAAGCTTGGAAGAAATCTGCCTCCAGGTGACAGACCTCCTTCCTAATTTAAAGAAGCTCCAAGGCCTGCTTCCCGAACATGGCTGCCTGCTGCTGTCGCCGGGGAATTTCTGGCAGAATGACCAGGAGCGCTTCCGGGCCGACCCCGATATCATCAAAACCATCCACCAGTACGAACCAAAGACCCTACAGACCTCGGCTACCCCCAAAGGTAGGCAGACAGGCTTGAGGTTGTTTTGTTGGTGTTCCGGCTAGTTTCCTACTCTCATGCCCATCGTGTAAGGTATAAATCAGAAGAGGCAACTGCAGGGGAAGCAGGGATGGATTCCTGCCCCAAATGCCGTCCCCACCTCAGAAGTTCCCTCCATAGCCAGTCCAGGTGACTCAATGACATATTTGGTCCCTCCCAACATAGCAGCTGGAAGTGGTCCTGTCACTAACAACAGTAGTACCGGGCTGTGGTGCAGCTGGTTAGTAGCCAGCTGCAACAAATCACCACTGACCGAGAGGTCATGAGTTCGAAACCAGCCCGGGTCAGGGTAAGCTGACCATAAACTAGTCCAGCTTGCTGCTAGACCTAGGCAGCTGAAAGAGAGTTGCATCTGTCAAGTAGACATTTAGGTACCACTTATGCGGGAAGACTAATTTAACTAATTTACAACACTATAAAAACTCCAGCGGGCATGCGGAAGCATTCCATCAATGACTTGGTGTCACAAGTGGAAGGTGAAGTGGTGGCCGGAATCGAGCATAACCCCACAAAAGCCAGAAGCTAGAACATTAAATTGCCTCTGTGTCAGTCTATATATGGTGTCTATATATGTTGTGTGTCAAATGGCATTGAATGTTTGCAATATATATGTGCATTGTGATCCGCTCTGAATCCCCTTCGGGGTGAGAAGGGTGGAATATAAATACTGCAAATAAATAAATAAATAAATAGTATGGGGTGGTGGTGTAGTGAGGAATCGGGGTGGGGGGGTGGGGAGAGTGGAGGTGTTTTGGCATGATGATGATTTATTTATATTCCGCCCTTCTCTCTGAGGGGACTCAGGGTGGATTACAGCATATAAACTGACACAAGCAAACGTTCAATGCCTTGGTGCAATGAATTACAATGAAACACAAATACCCAGACAAAGACAAAGTCTTCTCCTTTCATTTCCGGCTTCTGGAGGTGGTGCTCATCTCCAGCTCTGGGGGAGGGATTCATTTCCATTTCCAAGCCAAGGAGCCTGCATTGTCCATAGACACCTCCAGGTCGTGTGGCTGGCATGACTACATGGAGCATCTTTTTGCCTTCCCGCTATGGTGGTATCTATTGATCTACTCACATTTGCATTGTTTACGAAATGCTAGGTTGGAAGGAGCTAGGGTTAATAGCGGGAGCTCACCCCATCCCGCAAATTCAAACTGCCAATCTTCAGGTTAGCAGTTCATCAGCATAAGGCTTTAACCCACTGTGCCACTGCAGAGGGCTTCAAGGGCAAAGGGTCACACTTTCAAGACTCCTGGTGCAAATACATCAGAAACAGAAGTAGCTGAAGCCAATAGAGAAGCTTCCTTCCTAGCATTCCCACTTTCAAAGCATGTTCCTGCTGTTCCCTCAGATCTGCTCTTCGGAGTCCCAGGGAAGTACAGCGGGGTGAACCTCTATAACCGGAAGCGCGTGGTCACCTACACCATCACCCTGGGCCTCCAGCGTTATGATTCCAGGTAGGACTTGGTAGGAATGCTGAAAGTTCTTGGCAGACATGACTCGCGCACAGAAATCCCTTATTCCTTGCTTTCGTAGTCTGGTTCGCTTTGTTTGTCCTCCCAGAAATAGGCAAACTTCAGCCCCTGGAGGAGGGCCAAGGTTTGGCCATCCTGCTCTGATAGCACTTCCTAGCATATATTTCTGTAGGGACTTAAAGTTCATCTCCTTAGCAAGTACTTTCTCAAGTACTTTCTGTCACAAAGTCATATGCCAAAAGGCTGTTGGTTGCAGAAATCTGATTGTGAACATCTATATTTTGGGAGCAGGCTTGGAAAACATAACGGATGAGGCACTATTCAGTGAAATGCCAAGCTTCTTGTGACTTCTGCACAAGTTAGAAAAATACTGCCCATGCGGCTGATTGTTATCTATACTCTAATTAAAATTTATTTTCTATTTTTCCATTTATTACCTGACATTATGTAGTATGTGTCTGTGTAGTTTATTTTCCCAGCTACGAAGGATTTGTAAATTCCTGTATGCTATTTATTCAGTAGCTGTGGGTCCATGGACCGTAATAAAAGTTATCTATCTTTTATTTTTGGGCCATGTGTGCGATACATGTTGTGCTGCAAATGCAGAATGTACAAATACTTGAAAAAACAAAAACCTTTCCCATAGTCCAGGACTTCAGCAGTCTAAACTCGTGGTGGGTGAGGAAACACTACATTTCTGCCCTGCCTAATTCTTACAATTCCTGCAACAGCCTGAAGGAGACATTCATGGTGCCAAAAGGACCCACTGCTACCGGCTGTTAGGAATTGTGGGAGTTGAAGTCCAAAACACCTGGAGGGAGGGCCAAAGTTTGCCCATGCCTGGTCTAAAGACCCTTCAGGTCTGGTGGCCTTTGCCATGTTGCCCACAGGCCATTTGTCCAGTGGGGCTAGTGTTGAGGACAGAGCCCAGGGCCAACGGGAGCCTCTTTTCTGCCTTTGCGCAGGTTCCTGTCCAGCCTGCGCTCCCGGCTGAAGGCGCTGCACCCCAGCCCCAACTGCACCCTGCGCGAGGAGCACATCGTCCACGTCCATTTCAAGGAGGAGATCGGCGTTGCTGAGCTGATCCCCCTCGTCACCACCTACATCATCCTCTTCGCTTACATCTACTTCTCCACACGTATGTATTTACTGAGCTAATTTTTTTAAATTTCAAAAATTTCCCTTATTCCCTCTTTTTCACCTTCCCATTTTTCTACATTCAATTCTATGTACAAATGAAAATTCAAATAAATACTAAGACATAAAAAAACAATGGAAGATCAAAACTAATACCAAAAAAATTAGATTTTTGTAACATGTATTGCTAAAACTACAAAACTACCTATGAGACTATGACATACTACAGGCAGACACACTAACAAAACACATACAGTAGAGTCTTACTTATCCAACATAAACGGGCCGGCAGAAGGTTGGATAAGCAAATATGTTGGATAATAAGGAGGGATTAAGGAAAAGCCTATTAAACATCAAATTAGGTTATGATTTTACAAATTAAGCACCAAAACATCATGTTATACAACAAATTTGACAGAAAATGTAGTTCAATACGCAGTAATGCTATGTTGTAATTACTGTATTTAAGAATTTAGCACCAAAATATCACGATGTATTGAAAACATTGACTACAAAAATGTGTTGGATAATCCAGAACGTTGGATAAGCGAGTGTTGAATAAGTGAGACTCTACTGTACCTACAATAACATTGATGCATATACTATACTAAGCTACAAACACAGACAAACCTCACGCTCACTGTCTGTTGACTTTAATCCCTCATTACTCTGCTCCTTTTAGATAATACTATATAACCACATTTCTGCTTTTAGTAAAATTAGTCTAATTTGTAAATCCTACAATTGACAATTGCACAGGTACATTTGAGGAGGGTCTATGGATCTGGGCCTCTCCTTGGAAGCCAGTTGGAGGAGGAGACCTTCTCCTATGGCTTATTTGAGCAGACTGAATGGACTAAAATTAGGGTTAAAATCCTCTTTCTTTCAGAGCTGAGGCCTTTTGGAGGCTCCGTTGCATCTCTCACTTTTTTGAGGTTATACATTGTTTTTCCCAAGAGTAGCTTTGAAGGTGTTTCACTTTTTATCAGGCAGGGCAAACTTGGGCCCTCCAGGTGTTTTGGACTTCAGCTCCTACGATTCCTGTCAGCTGTTAGGAATTGTGTGAGTTGCAGTCCAAAACACCTGGAGAGAGGGCTGAAGTTTGCCCATGCCTGTTCTAGATCCAGCAGTGTACATAGGCATGCAGGCAGTCCCACACAGAGCTCCTGTTGTCTCCTTTCCCCTTTACCTGGGGGGCTGGTATGCAAGCCCTTCCTGTGGACACCGTCCAATGTTCTCTCCCTCAGGCAAGATTGACATGGTGAAGTCCAAATGGGGCCTGGCATTGGCTGCTGTCGTGACGGTTCTCAGCTCCCTGCTCATGTCCGTCGGTCTGTGCACTCTCTTTGGCCTGACCCCAACGCTCAACGGAGGGTAAGTTTTTAAGCCCAGCTTAACCAGTGCCAAAAATGTTGGGGTGCAAGTGTTGCCCACTATATTGGCTGCCTGCTTTGCAAGGAGCCTCTCGTGTCGACCTAAGAGAAAAGAACACAGTGTCTTATGGAGCAAATTGGGAATTAATGAATTCTGCTTGTCCTAAACAATGGCATATTGCAGCTGAGGTTTATGAGGTTGCTTTTGTCATGAATACTTTTTGAATATTAATAATGTTCTTCAGCTAAGACTTGCTGGAGCTCCATCAGTTCAGAAACAGATGTTGTTTTTCTTCCTTAACATAAAGAACCATTGTTTCTGACTTCCTTAAGTTATTGTCTCTGACTATGGAAACATGTGTTGTTTACACCAAAAGTTCTCAGATCAGTTATGTCGGTTCAGCACTGTTAATGCCACCCTTAATCCAATCTTCACCCCCTTTCTTTCTCCAGAATGCCATTGGTTTTAATTTAGGATGGTATCTTCGGTCTTGCCAGGCCTTAATAGTCCCTTAGACAGGCCCCAATCATATAATTTCATTCCATCCACTCATCATAGTATCCTAGATGCTACATTACTTGCCAAGATGAGTCTCTCACAAAGGGCCTTGAGGTGTGCGCAGCCCTTTCTCCGACCTGTCTGCCCTTCATCAGACCCTTGCGTCATGGTCTTCTTATGCAAACAGCCAACACAGTTGGACAAACATGGAAGAGCATTGCCACATTTCCCTCCCTGTGTCCTTCACTTTGGAATGACGCAATGCTGCCCATCTGCAGGACAAGGCCTGGGCTTCCCTTGGCTGCATGGTCTGTGATGGGGGCATTGAGGCCGCCTTGGATCCATGCTGTGTTGACGGAGAGCCCAGTTACCTGACTTGCCCTCTTGTTGGCTCACAAGCCTTGGCATCTGAAGTATGTTTTGACATATGTCTTTATTTAGAGCGGAATATGTTGCTTGCTTTCCTAAGGGTATTTATTTTACAATAAAAACTGGTCTTGGCTTGAGAATTTTTGTTTTATTGGATTTGTGGAAAAAGTCATCTCAGAATGTGAGTCGCTTTCCCCACTTTGGCTGCAAAGCACCTTTGCCATCTTTGCTTCTTCTTTGAGTTTCTAAGGGTTGTCTCTGTTGTTGTTTTCACTTTGTTTTCAGGGAGATTTTCCCTTACCTTGTGGTTGTGATTGGCCTGGAGAACGTGTTGGTTCTCACCAAATCAGTCGTCTCCACGCCTGTCGACCTGGAAGTGAAGCTGCGGATTGCACAAGGTGCGTGCGAACGATGGCCTTCTGTTCAATATGGATCAAAGATGGCAGATTGTGCCAGGCCATTGGCACATCTAGCCCAGTTTACGCAAGTGTTGGTAGAATAGCATGAGCTGCTCATGTTTTCTTGAACAGCTCTCATATCAGTCCCCCACACAGTCTGCAGTGATTTATCCCAGGGCTTGCTGTGGCCTTCCTCTGAGGCCCAGAGTGTGACTTGCCCAAGGTCACCCAGCAAGTTTCCATGGTAGAGTGGGCTTTTGAAGTACTTCAACACTCAAATCACTGCACTATATTTGCTCGGTTCAGTTAAATCCCACCCCTCTTTCCATTGTTGGATAACAGAATGGCTTACAAAAGCGAAAACAAAACTGAATGTACTAAAATACGTACAGACCATCAGCAACCAGATATAAAAGTTATTTATCTGCTCTGGTACACTGCTCACCTCTCGGCCCTAAGATATGTGCACAAGTTTATCCCTAATAGGGACCATGTTAATCTGCGCTGATTCCTGTCCCCTTGAGCAAAGATTCTGACTGTGATTGTTTATTTATTGCTAATTTTAACTGAATTGTTTTGTATTGTTTTAATGATGCGCTTCTACTGTATTAAGTTATTGTATATTGTATGTTGTTTTGCACTGGTTGGAAACTGCCGAGTCCTTTCGGGAAGATAGAGCGGTATACAAATTAAGTTTGCTGTGTTTTAACTTGTGTTTTATTAATGATTGTGATTTTATGCTATGTCTTTTTAATTTTCATTTGCGCGTTTTCCAGTACCTGATATTATTGTATGTTTGTTTTGTACTTGTAAGCCGCCCCGAGTCCCCCTGGGGAGATGGAGGCGGGGTATAAAAATAAAATTATTCTTATATTATTATTTTATTATGACACAGCAAACAAGATAGATATGCTAGATTTTATATCACAAAATCACAAGTTGAACACTTCCCAAGTGTCTAGGACTGTGTGATGTATTTTTGGATGATGCGTGCAGATCCCAGTAGGGTGGCCTTTTGCAGTTGGCAGATCGTGATTTTGTCAATGTCTGTTGTTTCCAAATGCCGGCTGAGATCTTTTGGCACGGCACCCAATGTGCCGATCACCACCGGGACCACCTGCACTGGTTTCTGCCAGAGTCTTTGAAGTTCAATCTTGAGGTCCTGATAGCGGCTGAGTTATCCCCACCACGTCAAGGTGGCACTTGTAGAGCTGTATTATTATTATTATTATTATTATTATTTATTTCAAAGTGTAATTAAACAATCTCTAGAACAGAATCTGTTAAAAGACAGATCCCTGGATCTCCTTCCCCTGATCCCTGGATCTCAGTCTTTGTCACTTCCCGCCTTTCCTCCCTCAGGTTTGAGCAATGAGAGCTGGTCAATTATGAAGAACATGGCCACGGAGCTGGGGATTATCCTGATTGGTTACTTCACTCTTGTCCCAGCCATTCAGGTATGTGGGCACACAGCAGTTGCTGGGACGTTTTCATCTACCATCACCTGTCAGGCACCTTGTCAGTCTTGGGAAGGGTTGAGTTTTCCTCTCAGGCCCACTTTCTCATTTTCTTTTCACGCATTGCCTTGCATTTCACTTCCCCCTGCCATCCACAAGTGCCAAAGCTGAAAGGATAAGTCATAAAGCCATGCTATTGTATGTTGCTTTGGATTCACACTGTGGTGCTATCCCATGCATGGGCAAACTTCAGCCCTCCAGGTGTTTTGGACTTCAACTCCCACCATTCCTAACAGCCTCAGGCCCTTTCCTTTTCCCCCTCAGCCGCTTAAGCGGCTGAGGGTGAAAAGGAAAGGGCCTGAGGCTGTTAGGAATGGTGGGAGTTGCAGTCCAAAATACCTGGAGAGCTCAAGTTTGCCCCATGCCTGTGCAATCCTTTGCCAAGACTCCTTGGAGATGTTCCAGAGCAACATTTGAAGGGACGTAGCTGTTGTAGATTTCTGTGGTGGGATCTTGCCTCCTGCAGTGCCTTTATAGTTGAGAGAGCACTGCATTTGATCACCAAAACCCTTCAGTTGGTTGAGATGGGCTTGTTATGGAGAATACATCCTCTTACTATCTTAACAAGTGTCTGTAGTCTGCTGGAAGCTCCTTTGTGATGGTCCACAGCCTACATCTGAAGGAACGCCTGTGATGTTCTCCCTAAAAGCTTGATGTAGCACATTTTCAAGATGAGCACTTGGGAGAGCAGTGATTACGGTGTTGTTGTTTATCCTCCTCTATTCTTTCACTGTCCTCATATTTTGCATGTTGATAAAGAACACTGATGAGATGGAATAGAACCCCAGCTTTCTGCATGTGCTACCTAACAGTGTCTGCTCCTTAAAATTGCAGTGGGTTTGCGTCTCTGTCCCTTATCTGCGTCCTTGAGCATGAAGGCCACCGGAGAGATAATGAATGGCATGATTGCCAGAGTCCAAGGAGTCCTAGAGATAGGAAGATGAATTGTGACCCAAATGATCTATGGCCTTGGCACCTAATTGGCTGAGAAAAGGGAACCCTGGGACCTTCAGATGTCCTGATCTTGGCCAGTCTGAAGCCATAAGCAGAAAAGCTTTCTCATTGTTACTTTCATACTCACACTTTGCCCAGAAGGAAGAGAAAACGTGGAGTATAAATACATATAGTGACTAGCTTTGCCCGGCCACGCGTTGCTGTGGCTTATGGGAATCCTTTGTTGGCCAGGTGGAATAGCAGTGAATAGCCTTTCAGTCTCAAAGCCTGGCCGTTTTCTGGAGTAGCTGGAGCTTTTTGTTGTATGAACGTAGATGCATGGATGAGGAGTTGTGCTGCCAAGTTTAGTGTTTCTGGGATGTGTAGTTTTGTTGTTTTGTCCTAGGCCGAAATTTCATTACCCTTTTATATATATATAGATGATGGAGCCAGGAAAGGATCATAGTGCTTCTAAGAAGGCAAAAGATTAGGTTAGCTCCCTTGCTACCTTCCTTCAGGAAACAACTGAAGACTAGGATGTTTCGGTTTGCCTTTGGCGAGACAAGCATTAGATAGTTAACCCCATACGGTATTATCTGGTATTTATTAGGTACCTATTTTATTATCTGTGCATTTTATCTCATCATTGTATTCTTGCATAGATGTTTCAGTTCCTCCACCTATGTAGACGACATAATTGTATTTGGTGGTTGACTGATATTATCAATTACTACCATTGTTTTGGAGCCCCGGTGGCGAAGTGTGTTAAAGCTCTGAGTTGCTGAACTTGCAGACCAAAAGGTCCCAGGTTCAAATCCCGGGAGCGGAGTGAGCGCCTGCTGTTGCTCCAGCTTCTGCCAACCTAGCAGTTCGAAAACATGCTAATGTGAGTAGATCAATAGGTACCGCTCCGGTGGGAAGGTAACAGCACTCCATGCAGTCATGCCGACCACATGACCTTGGAGGTGTCTACGGACAATGCCGGCTCTTCGGCTTAGAAATGGAGATGAGCACCAACCCCCAGAGTCAGACATGACTGGACTTAATGTCAGGGGAAACCTTTACCTTACCTTTGTTTTATATTGTATTTTGTTTTTATCTTGTTATATTGTGAATTGTATGTATGTTGTTTTTACCTGATTATGTTGTCTGGGCTCTGCCCCATGTAAGCCGCCCCAAGTCCTCTTGGTGGTGAGGTATAAATATTTATTTATTTATTTATTTATTTACAGCACTTATATTCCGCCCTTCTCACCCCGAAGGGGACTCAGGGCGGATCACATTACACATATTAGGCAAACATTCAATGCCTTTTTAACACAGGACAAAGACAAACAACAACATAGCTCCGAGCGGGCCTCGAACTTATGACCTCCTGGTCAGTGATCCATTGCAGTTAATTGCACTGGCTTGCTCTCCCGTCTGCGCCACAGCCCCTTGGGCCATCTTAATAATAATAAAAGTATTATTATTATTATTATTAAGATGGCCCAAGTTCCTGCCACAGGGATTAAGAGCACAGCATGCCAAACTGGGCAAAACAGTCAAATATAAACAGATGCAAGTTGCATTGCATATATATAGAATCATAGAATACTAGAGTTGGAGGAGACCCCAAGGGTCATCCAGTCTGGCCCTTTTCAACCAACAGGAGGGTAGCATCCAAGCCCTCCCAACAGAGGAATAATCAAACTTGGAATGTACTTTGAACATCAACATTTATGAATGCCAAGATAAAACAGGATAATGAGTAACAGGTAGATTAGGAACCGGAGTCTCTGTGTGTTGTATAGTTTGTGGGAGCTCTCTTCCAATGAGATCAGAATTGGAGCTTTCCTGGAGAGCTGCTGGCCTTTCGTAACAGATAGCGGCACTTGTGCAAGTCAGGTGCTTTCCTAGCAACTTTCTCCACTGCAGAGTTGAACCTGTATTTCTGATGAATAAGTCTCTTCTATTTTAAAAGGTTTAGGTAAAGGTTTTCCCCTGACATTAAGTTTAGTCATGTCCGACTCTGGGGGTTGGTGCTCATCTCAATTTCTAAGCCAAAGAACCGGCGTTGTCCATAGGCACTTCCAAGGTCATGTGGCCACTGGCATGACTGCATGGAGCACCATTACTTTCCTGCCGGAGCGGTACCTATTGCTCTACTCACACTTGCATGTTTTCAAACTGCTAGGTTGCAAAAGTTAGGGCTAACAGCGGAAGCTCATCCCATTCCCTGGATTCAAACCACCAACCTTTCAGTCAGCAAGTTCAGCAGCTCAGTGGTTTCATCTGCTGTACCACTGGGGGCAGATAAAAAAAATTATCTGATTCATAAATCCAGCAATTTACATTTGCCCACATTGTAGTTGTGGAAAAGTAAAAGAAAAGTTCAAATCTTTCTTGAAGGTTGTTTGAGATTTCTCCTCGTTTAGCATCTTCAGTTTGTCTATCTCTTCTCCCATCTTTCTCTTGTCAGTACCAAGTCATGTTATCATAAAAGGCATGCTGGGCATTGATTAATTCCTTCTACTTTGGCATGACTTTTTGCCAGAGAAAGCACAGCTGCCCAAGTGGATGGTGTCAGTGACAGTCCCTCCTCTCCTCCCTTGTACCTTGCAGGAGTTTTGCCTCTTTGCTGTAGTTGGTTTGGTGTCTGACTTCTTCCTCCAGATGTTCTTTTTCACCACCGTCCTCTCCATTGACATTCGACGGATGGAGGTAAGATTCTGCACTTTCACTTGGAATTCTACCTTTTAGCATTGCCATGAGTACAATCCCATTCAGAAATCCAGCACCAAACACATTTTTTTAGCTTTAATCGTGGCCTATATCCTGCCATAAGTCACAAATGTTTCAAAGGCTTAGCAGGGCGACAAAATTTATTTATTTATTTACTTACAGCATTTGTACTCTGCCCTTCTTATCCCAGAAGGGACTCATGGTGGCTCATAGAACATATACATGGCAAACATTCAATGCCGTTAGACATACAGGACAAATAGCAGATAGAGGTATATGGCATTTTCCCAACTTTGGCGTCCTGCAGGTTGTGCTCGATTCTGACCACAGAGGGTGCTGTCACTCCATCCTCTATGACGAGCCCTCAATCATAGACTTTTTCTCTTGTTCTTTAATTGCCATAATTGGAATGTGGCAGTTGAAGCCCAAAACACCGAGAGGAAAGGCCAAAGTTTGCCCATGCATGAATTAGACCCATTGAAATGTCCCATGCGTATATCATGCCCTGACTTAAGGAAAGGATAATCTTCTAGCCAGATCCAACATCCTTCTATGAAGCATTGCAGAATCGGTTTGAGACCCACCTACCTTCGTGACCGTATCTCCTATTATAAACCTGCCCGATCCCTTCGATCGTCAGGGGAGGCTCTCCTGTTACCATTGCCGATATCTCAGGCCCGCCTTGTGGGAACAAGGGAGAGGGCCTTTTCTGCTGTGGCCCCCCGATTGTGGAACTCACTGCCCGGTGAGATTAGGCAAGCCCCCACACTAGCAGCCTTTAAGAAAGACCTGAAAACATGGCTCTTCCGCTGTGCTTTTGGAGAGTAATTGCTACATATATCCCTTTTGCTGTTCTCCTCCAATATCTGTCCTCCAGATTGCACCGCCACTTTATGACCGTGTCCTCTGTGGTTTTTACTCCTACTTCCTTTCTCACCCCGAGTTTTAACCTAGTGTTCATGTGGTTTTATTGTTCTACTGTTCTTTTGATTTTGTTTATTGTAGTGTATATTTTCTTTTATTGTACTGTTTAATGCGTTATGATTTGTTGTTTTATTTATATTTTGTTATATTGTATTGCTCTGGGCATGGCCCCATGTAAGCTGCCCCGAGTCCCCGTTGGGGAGATGGTGACGGGGTATAAATAAAGATTATTATTATTATTATTATTATTATTATTATTATTATTATTCTTGCATGAAGATGCTCAGTGCTGGTGTTGCGGTTCTTCTGATTCCTGATACGATCTGCTTTTCTTCTCTTGGCAGCTGGCAGACCTGAACAAGCGGCTCCCGGCCGAAGCCTGTGTGGCCCCCGCCAAGCCCTCAAGCGGCTCCCAGCGCTATGAACGACAGCCGGCCATGCGTCCCGCCACCCTCCACACCATCACCCTCCAGCCCTCCTCCTTCCGGAACCTGCGCCTCCCCAAGCGCCTGCGGGTGATCTACTTCTTTGCCCGGACACGCCTGGCCCAGAGGCTCATCATGGTACTGCCCTGTTATCTGAGGGACCTACAAGGGAGGGAGATCCAGTTGGATCCAGGCTTTAAAGGCTCTGCTTCAAGAAAAGGGTGAAGGCTTTATTTCACAACAGAAGGAGAGCGAGGAAGGGGCCAGGCCAAGCCTCTGAGAACAGCCACTACGAAGGCCATATTTTTGGTTCCCACCAAACATGGCTGGGAAGGTAGTGGAACCCTCTACTTAGAGTGTTGTGTGGTTTTCGGGCTGTATGGCCATGTTCTTGTAGCATTTTCTCCTGATGTTTCACCTGCATCTGTGGCTGGCATCTTCCGGAGAAAATGCTGATGGAACATGGCACAACACCCCAGTGATTCCAGCCGTGAAAGCCTGCCACAAAACATTATAGAGTTCTCCTTGTTCAGCCTACAGGCTGGGCCCTTCTTAAGAGTAACTAAATTGCTCCCTGCTTTTGGATACTGGTCCAAGAAGGAGGAGGAGGAGTATTCACTTTTAAGTGAATTCACAGAAGTGTTCTTTGAGAGAGCAGGGTTTCTCTTTGCAACCAGGCTGGGAAGTTTGTCTAGAGATATTTGGTTCCTGTAGCATAGTGCAGCATAACCAGTGCTGTATATGAGCTTAAAAGAATAAACAGGAGAGGAAATACACTGAATGCTCTGGTAAAGTTCAGAAAGATAAAAGCTTTATTTTTATTGTTTCAGCTAGTACATAAAGACAAATAGCAATTTTTCTAACTTTGATACGAAAGTCCCGAATGTGGACTTGTGTCTGTGTGATAGACATTTGAGGCAGAGAGAGGCCTTGTGGTGCTTCCTTCTCTAATAAAGAGCAATAAAGACATTTTGGGGAAGGAGGTAGTGACTTCTTTATGCAGACAGAAAGAAAACAGCTTGGGTTACATAGATCTTGGAAATAGAGGTGAAAAACAAGAAAGTGACTTCTTTGTGCAGACAGAAAGAAAACATCTTGAGTTACATAGATCTTGGAAACAGAGGTGAAAATAAGACAACAGACAGTTCAGTCCAGAGTTCCCTTTGTCAGTAATTGCTTATATACAAGTGTTGAGGCGTCTGCACTTCTAACAGTTCTGATGTCTGTGGTGTTGTGTGGTTTCTGGGCTAAATGGCTAAAGGTAAAGGTTTTACCCTGAAGTTAAGTCTAGTCAGACATCGGATTTTAGGGCTTGGTGCTCATCTCCATTTCTAAGTCAAAGAGCCAGCGTTGTCCGTAGACACCTCCAAGGTCATGTGGCCACTGGCATGACTGCATGGAGTGCTGTTATCTTCCCGCCGGAGCGGTACCTATTGATCTACTCACATTTGCATGTTTTTTTTATATATAATGTTTATTTATTTTCATTCATTCAAATATACGTACATTGCAGGTGTTTGTTGCATACAGTGCCATACTTTCATCTATTCGTCTTTCATAATCATTTCTCAGACAATATATTTTCAATAAGGGGTCACAGGCTTCTATTTGTATAGTACATATAAAAATATTATACGTTCCAAATTTATACCCGTTTCCTCCTTGCCTTCAGTCTATTAGCTTCCTCTATGTACATTTTTAGATTAATTTTACATTGAAATGTTGGATCATTGGTTGCCATTCATTAACAAAGTTCTCTAAAGGTTCTCCTCTTAAGTGCATTGTTATTTTGTCTATCATCAGCAACTCTATAATATATTGTTCCAGTTCTGCTAAGGGAGGTACCTCTGAGGTTTTCCAATATGTTTTCAAACTGCTAGGTTGGCAGAAGCTGGGGCTAACAGCGGGTGCTCACTCCGCTCCCAGATTTGAACCTGCAACCTTTCAGTCTGCAAGTTCAGCAGCTCAGCAGTTTAACATGCTGTTCCCAGCTATATGGCTATGTTCTAGCAATATTTTCTCCTGACGTTGCGCCTGCATCTGTGGCTGGCATCCTCAGAGGATTTCATACAGCTCGGAAACCACACGACACCCCAGTGATTCCAGCTGTGAAAGCCATCAACAATACAATTTCTAATCAGACCGGAAGTCTGTTTTTGAGCAATTGTGGGCAGTGGGTTCAGGAGAGTACCTTTGCACATGGCTGTAACACTGCCTCTTTGCCTTGCCTCCCCCACAGACTGGGACCGTGGTCTGGATCGGGATCCTGTTTTACACGGATCCGGCAGGCCTCCGCCCGTACCTGGCCTCGCAGGTGACGGAGCAGAGCCCCCTGGGAGAGAGCGGCCTGCCCGCCCTGCCGGTGCCCGTCCCCGGAGAGGTCCTCCCCACCGGCGGAGACGCCAAGCTCTCCCTCGCCATCTTCCCTCCGGACCCCGTGCAGCAGCTCTCTGGGAACCGGACGCTGGAGTCCCTGGGTCGGCAGGAGGCCAGTCTCCGGGCCGAGGAGGAGGAAGAGGAGCAGAAGCAGCGGTGGCAGAAGAAGGCAGGCCACGGGCAGCCGGAGCTGGGGCCCAAGGCAGAGGTGACCTGGGGGGCTGAGGATGAGGAGCTCTGGAGGAGGCTCTCCTTCCGGCACTGGCCTTCCCTCTTCAGCTACTACAACCTCACGCTGGCCAAACGGTGAGCAGCACTGCCTCTGCACCTCTGTGTTTCAGTGCAAGAAGGAAGTATAGAGTTAAGACCAGGCATGGGCACACTTTGACCCTCCCTCTGGGTGTTTTGGACTTCAACTCCCACTATCCCTAACAGCCTCAGGCCCCTTCCTTTCCCCCCTCAGTCACTGTGAATCAAACTGCTAACAAAATGGAGTCCTGCGCCTAAACATGCTCAGTCCAATCACATGACTACAACTCCTCCCACACTAAAGAGATACAGGCATGTGCAAACTTTGGCCTTCCAGGTGTTTTGGACTTCAACTCCCACCATTCCTCACAGCCTCAGGCCCCTTCCTTTCCCCCCTCAGTCACTGTGAATCAAACTGCTAACAAAAGGGAGTCCTGCGCCTAAACATGCTCAGTCCAATCACATGACTACAACTCCTCCCACACTAAAGAGATACAGGCATGTGCAAACTTTGGCCTTCCAGGTGTTTTGGACTTCAACTCCCACCATTCCTCACAGCCTCAGGCCCCTTCCTTTTCCCCCTCAGCCGCTTAAGCGGCTGAGGGGGAAAAGGAAAGGGCCTGAGGCGGTGAGGAATGGTGGGAGTTGGAGTCCAAAACACCTGGGGGGAGAGCTGAAGTGTGCTCATGCCTGTTCTAGCTACTACAACTAACTACAAACCTGCATCACAAAGCCCAAACATAAAAACAGAACACACACTTGGAAGAAAAGGACTACTGTATATACTCGAGTATAAGCCTAGTTTTTCAGCCCTTTTTTTAAGACTGAAAAAGCCTCCCTCAGCTTATACTCGGGTGAGGGTCCTGGTTGGCTTATATTTGGGTCAGCTTATACTCGAGAATATATGGTACATTTATTATTTTTCTCTATTATTATTGGTATTATTATATTTATTATTTCTCTCTATTATTGTTGCTACTATTACATTTATTTTACATTATTATTGGTATTATTATATTTATTATTTCTCTCTATTATTGTTGCTACTATTACATTTATTTTACATTATTATTATTATTATTATTAATACATTTACTATTTCACTCTGATCTTATTATTATTGCATTTATTATTTTACTCTACTTATTATTACATGTATTATTTTCCTGTATTTTATTATTATTATTATTATTATTATTACATGTATTATTTTACTCTATTATTACTAAAAGGATACATAAGCACATTTACATTGAAGAAGATGAGAATAATGATTTGATCAGAGTTGGGCAATCTTATCTTAAATTTGAGCTTGATGTAAATATTCAAAAACATTTAGCCTACGGATGCCTCAATTAATGTAATTTTATTGGTATCTATTTTTATACTGGAGTCAATGTTTTCCCAGTTTTCTTGTGGCAAAATTAGGTGCCTCGGCTTATATTTGGGTCAGCTTATACTCGAGAATATATGGTACATTTATTATTTTTCTCTATTATTATTGGTATTATTATATTTATTATTTCTCTCTATTATTGTTGCTACTATTACATTTATTTTACATTATTATTATTATTATTATTATTATTAATACATTTACTATTTCACTCTGATCTTATTATTATTGCATTTATTATTTTACTCTACTTATTATTACATGTATTATTTTCCTGTATTTTATTATTATTATTATTATTATTACATGTATTATTTTACTCTATTATTACTAAAAGGATACATAAGCACATTTACATTGAAGAAGATGAGAATAATGATTTGATCAGAGTTGGGCAGTCTTATCTTAAATTTGAGCTTGATGTAAATATTCAAAAACATTTAGCCTACGGATGCCTCAATTAATGTAATTTTATTGGTATCTATTTTTATACTGGAGTCAATGTTTTCCCAGTTTTTTTGTGGCAAAATTAGGTGCCTCGGCTTATATTTGGGTCAGCTTATACTCGAGAATATATGGTACATTTATTATTTTTCTCTATTATTATTGGTATTATTATATTTATTATTTCTCTCTATTATTGTTGCTACTATTACATTTATTTTACATTATTATTATTATTATTATTATTAATACATTTACTATTTCACTCTGATCTTATTATTATTGCATTTATTATTTTACTCTACTTATTATTACATGTATTATTTTACTCTATTATTACTAAAAGGATACATAAGCACATTTACATTGAAGAAGATGAGAATAATGATTTGATCAGAGTTGGGCAGTCTTATCTTAAATTTGAGCTTGATGTAAATATTCAAAAACATTTAGCCTACGGATGCCTCAATTAATGTAATTTTATTGGTATCTATTTTTATACTGGAGTCAATGTTTTCCCAGTTTTTTTGTGGCAAAATTAGGTGCCTCGGCTTATATTTGGGTCGGCTTATACTCGAGTATATATGGTATTTAGATTAATTCTGCTCCTCTAAAATGTTCCAGTGAAGCTTTTCTGCTTCTCCCAGCCTCGGCCATCCCTTCTATTCTCCCTTTGTTTGTGTCCAATGCAGGTACATCAGCATCCTACCCGTGATCCCGGTCACACTGTACCTGGACCCGCAGGAGGCCTTAGAGGCCCGTCATCCTCACGAGGCCAATCGCTACCAGACCTTCTTCCCGTTGAGCGGCGGGAAGCCTGAGAAGGTGGATCCGTTAGCCGAAGGCACGGCCAAAGTGCAGGCGCACCGAGACGTCACTCTTTACAAGTGAGAGAGCGGAGAAGGGCTGGTGGGAACTGCGGGCACGTTTTTGCTGCTTTGCTCACTTGTAGCCAGCAGCAGGTTTGGGGTTGCCTGTGTTGGTCATTTATGATTGGAGTGGGAAAGGACTGGCTCTTTTGGGGTTGGGAAGGACTCCAAGGCCCATCTTTTCTATTACTCTGCCATGCATGCTGCTGCTGGTGCTCACCCAGAAGTTTGACAGCTTCCAAGGAGTATATCACACTCTGAGAGACTCTGTTCCATTACATTATGTAACAGCATACTTGTTCCTGGGTTATAAAAGTCATTTCTATCATTTCTATCATAAATACAGTAGAGTCTCACTTATCCAACACTCGCTTATCCAACGTTCTGGATTATCCAACGCATTTTTGTAGTCAATGTTTTCAATATATCATGATATTTTGATACACATTACTGTGCATTGAACTACTTTTTCTGCCAAATTTGTTGTATAACATGATGTTTTGGTGCTTAATCTGTAAAATCATAACCTAATTTAATGTTTAATAGGCTTTTCCTTAATCTTTCCTTATTATCCAACATATTTGCTTATCCAACATTCTGCCGGCCCATTTACGTTGGATAAATGAGACTCTACTGTACATTGAAAAGTTCTATTAAACTTCAAAAACTTTCTTTTTTTGTGGGAGGGGCATCCTGCTATAGCACATTTTGCTCTAGTTTTCCAGTGAATATCTCATCAAGCCTCAACCAATTCCACATAGTTTGTGGCAGCCACAAAAACAAAGTTTCTGGAGTAGAACAACTACTGTATATACTCGAGTATAAGCCTAGTTTTTCAGCCCTTTTTTAGGGCTGAAAAAGCTCCCCTCGGTTTATACTCGAGTGAGAGTCCTGGCCAGCCTCTAATCAGGTCGGCTTATACTTGAGTATATAGGTATTCAGAGTTGGACAGTCTTATCTTATTATAGTCTTATTATTATCTTAAATTAGTTTTATATAAATATTCAAAAACATTTAGCCTACTGATGCCTCAAATAATGCAATTTTATTAATATCTATTTTTATTTTTGAATTTGACCCGTAACTGCTGCATATCCCGCCCTCGTCTTATACTCAAGTCAATAAGTTTTCCCAGTTTTTGTGGTAAAATTAGGTACCTTGGCTTATATTTTGGTCGGCTTATACTCAAGTGTATACAGTACTTTCAAAGTAATGCACAATTAAACACTTTCAAATCAAGAACATAATTTTTTTCAATTTTTGTTTTGTTATTAACGAGCTCTTACCACCAGGAAGTTCTTCCTAAATTTTAGATGGCATCTTTCTTTCTTGTAATTTGAATCCTTTGCTCCATGTCCTAGGCTGGATCTACATTCCCAGATAATCCAGGTTCTGAATCCAGAATATCTGCTTCAAACTGGATTATATGAGTCTAGACTGCAAGTTAAAGCAGATAATCTGGATTCGGAAACTGGATTATATGTCAGTACAGGTGGGGCCCTAGTCTGCGGTGCAGCAGGATAGTTGGGTTGGGACTTGCCTTGATCTAGGCCCTCACGTTGTGTTGTACGGTATTTCATTGTAATAAGGCATTGAATGTGTTGTTGAAGGCTTTCATGGCCGGGATCACAGGGTTGTTGTATGTCTTTCGGGCTGTGTGGCCATGTTCCAGAAGCATTCTCTCCTGACGTTTCGCCCACATCTATGGCAGGCATCCTCAGAGGTTGTGAGGCATGGAGAAACCAGGCAAGGAAGGTAAATATATATCTGTGGAGAGTCCAGGGGTGACAAGAGTCCTTTGTCAGTTGGAAGCCAGCGTTAATGTTGCAATTAATCACCCTAATTAGCATTGGAAAGGTTTATTATTTCTATATTATTTGAGAACACAGAAATGCTTGACCACTCCAACAACTATCATGTCAGACTACACAGAGAAGCCATTGAAATCCACAAGAATGTGGACAACTTCAACAGAAAGGAGGAAACCATGAAAATGAACAAAATCTGGCTACCAGTATTAAAAAACTCAAAAATCAGAACAGTAGATGGGAAGCAACACTCTGAGGGCAGAGGAGACCCAGGGACGGCTAATGACTCTGAACAAAGGATGCCCCCCAGGCAAGAGACAAACCTTTCCAATGCTAATTAGGGTGATTAACTGCAACATTAGTGCTAGCTTCCAACTGACAAAGGACTCTTGTCACACCCTGGACTCTCCACAGATATATATTTACCTTCCTTGCCTCACAACCTCTGAGGATGCCTGCCATAGATGTGGGTGAAACGTCAGGAGAGAATACTTCTGGAACATGGCCAGACAGCCCGAAAGACATACAACAACCCCAAGGCATTGAATGTTTGCCTGTGTCTCTTCATATGCTGTAATCCTCTGAGTTCCCTCAGAGAGAACGGAGGAATATAAATAAAGTGTTGTTGCTATTATTACTATTATTATTTGTGCCTCGCCTGACTTCTCCCCCGTTTCCGCTCCAGGGTGGCCGCTTTGGGCCTGGCGTCAGGCATCCTGCTGGTCCTTCTGCTCTTCTGCCTCTACAAGGTCCTGTGTCCCAAAAACTACGGGCAGAACGGCCTCTCCCACACCCGCCGGAGGAGAGGGGACCTGCCCTGCGACGACTACGGCTACTCCCCTCCCGAGACGGAGATCATCCCCTTGGTGCTCAGGGGACACCTCATGGTAAGTGGCCGGGAAGGGGACAAGCGGGTGGGCTGGAGACGTAAATAAAGGTGCTCAGGATGCGGTTCTCGACAGGGGTGTGTTCCATGATAACAGTTTGGAAGGCACAGCATAGAGCAATGATGCCTGGATTTAGGCAGGATCTGTGTTGAAGGCCTAATTTTTCACATTTAGTGTAGACAGGGAGGGGAGTTACGCAATGCTGGCAGCCTGGGATAGAATTTACTGTTCATGAATTATTATTATTATTATTATTATTATTATTGTTATTATTATTATTATTATCGGTTTTTAACTGAGAGTTTTTAAAATGCTGTTAATATTTAATCCTGCTTTAATGTTTGCCTACTTGTATATTTTAAATTGTATACTAGTGCTTTTATGTTAAGTCTTTGGGTCTAAATCAGGAGAGATAAAGCATTATTATTATTATTATTATTATTATTATCTGGGGATGATGGGAAGTGTAATCCAACCTATGACTGCAAAGAGTGCAGGTCTTCATTAATGGGTATTATTGTTGTTGTTGTTGTTGTTGACACAAAGACATAGTATGACACAGCAAATGGGATAGATATGCTGGATTTCGTATCACAAAATCACAAAATCAAAGTCAAACACTTCCCAAGTGTCTAGGACTGTGTGATGTATTTTTGGATGATGCGTGCAGATCCCAGTCGGGTGGCCTTTTGCAGTTGGCAGATCGTAATTTTGTCAATGTCTATTGTTTCCAAATGCCGGCTGAGATCTTTTGGCACGGCACCCAGTGTGCCCATCACCACCGGGACCACCTGCACTGGTTTCTGCCAGAGTCTTTGAAGTTCAATCTTGAGGTCCTGATAGCGGCTGAGTTTTTCCTGTTGTTTTTCTTCAATGCGACTGTCACCTGGGATGGCAACATCAATGATCCAAACCTTGTTCTTTTCCACAACTGTGATGTCTGGTGTGTTGTGTTCCAGAACTTTGTCAGTCTGGATTCGGAAGTCCCACAGTATCTTTGCGTGTTCATTTTCCAATACTTTTGCAGGTTTGTGATCCCACCAGTTCTTAACTGCAGGGAGGTGATACTTGAGGCATAGGTTCCAATGAATCATTTGGGCCACATAGTTGTGCCTCTGTTTGTAGTCTGTCTGTGCAATTTTCTTACAGCAGCTGAGGATATGATCAATGGTTTCATCGGTTTCCTTGCCCAGTCTGCACTTTGGGTCATCAGCTGATTTATTATTATTATTATTATTATTATTATTATTATTATTATTATTATTATTATTATTATCTGGGGATGATGGGAAGTGTAATCCAACCTATGACTGCAAAGAGTGCAGGTCTTCATTAATGGGTATTGTTGTTGTTGTTGTTGTTGTTGACACAAAGACATAGTATGATACAGCAAGTGGGATAGATATGCTGGATTTCGTATCACAAAATCACAAAATCAAAGTCAAACACTTCCCAAGTGTCTAGGACTGTGTGATGTATTTTTGGATGATGCGTGCAGATCCCAGTCGGGTGGCCTTTTGCAGTTGGCAGATCGTGATTTTGTCAATGTCTATTGTTTCCAAATGCCGGCTGAGATCTTTTGGCACGGCACCCAGTGTGCCCATCACCACCGGGACCACCTGCACTGGTTTCTGCCAGAGTCTTTGAAGTTTATTATTATTATTATTATTATCGGTTTTTAACTGGGAGTTTTTAAAATGCTGTTAATATATAATCCTGTTTTAATGTTTGCCTACTTGTATATTTTAAATTGTATGCTAATGCTTTTATGTTAAGCCTCTTTGGGTTTAATTCAGGAGAGATAAAGCGGGGTAATAATAATAATAATAATAATAATAATAATAATAATAATAATAATAATAAAAATAAAACTCAAACCTGGTGATACATTTTATATTATTTTAATTTTACTCATTTTATGCTCTAAATGAGTTTTTATGGTCAATGTATTGTTATTGCATAATGTCGATTTTACTGTGTTTTTACTCATTGTAATGTGTCTTAATCGGTTGTACTTTGTTTATTGCTTTTGGGCCTTTGCCCCATGTTAGCCGCCACGAGTCCCTGTGGGGAGATGGTGGCGGGATAGAAAAATAAATTATTATTATTATTATTATTATTATTATTATTATTATAGTATGACACAGCAAACGAGATATATATGCTGGAATTCGTATTACATAATCACAAGTTGAATACTTCCCAAATGTTTAGGACTGTGTGATGTATTTTTGGCTGTTTTATTATTATTATTATTATTATTATTATTATTATTATTATTATTATTATTATTTAGGATGTTGCTCTCACTTTGCAATCCTTTCTGGGCGTCCCCCAAATGGCCAGCCTGTCCCTCCCCCTTCTCTGCAGCTCATTCGCTTGACCAGCTCTTTCTCCTTTTTTCCTCAGGACATTGAATGCCTGGCCAGTGATGGGATGCTGCTGGTCAGCTGCTGCTTGGTGGGCCAGATCCGGGTCTGGGACGCCCAGACGGGCGACTGCCTCACAGTCATTCCAAAGCAAGGGTACGTCGGTGCAGATGCCGCCTCGTAAAGGTCGCTTCTCTTGTTCCGGGTTGTTGTTGACTTCAAGGCAGGCATGGGCAGATTTCAGCCCTCCAGGTGTTTTGGATTTCAACTCCCACAATTCCCAAGAGCCAGGGAATTGTGGGAGTTGGGATCCAAAACACCTGGAAGGCCAAAGTTTTTATTACCATCCTATACCATCAATATTTTTAGAAGTCAGTATTTTCACAGGAAGTGGGGCAACCACGGTGCCAAGGAGGCACCACATCTACATACATGGACACACACTTTCCTATAAAGCACACTCATAGAGCTGTAGAATTTAAGGGGATTCCAAGGGACATCTAGGAATTTGTTGCTAAAGTGTCCCTGAGAAGTGATCATCCAGGCTAGATTTAAAGGTTTCCCAGGAAGAAGAGACCACTTTCTTCTGATGGGACATGTTCTATAATGGAACAGTCCTTATCATCATCACCATTATTATTATTATCATCATCATCATCTATATACCCCGCTTTATCTCTCCTGGAGTATACTCAGAGCGACTTAACATAAAAGCATTAACATACAGTTTGAAATATACATATACATACATGCTTATGGGCCCCTGGTGGTGGCACAGTGTGTTAAAGCGCTGAGCTGCTGAATTTGCGGACCGAAAGGTCCCAGGTTCAAATCCCGGGAGCAGAATGAGCGCCCGCTGTTAGCCCCAGCTCCTGCCAACCTAGCAGTTCGAAAACATGCCAATGTGAGTAGATCAATAGGTACCGCTCCGGCGGGAAGGTAATGGCGCTCGATGCAGTCATGCCGGCCACATGACCTGGAGGTGTCTACGGACAATGCCGGTTCTTTGGCTTAGAAATGGAGATGAGCACCAACCCCCAGAGTCGGTCACGACTGGACTTAACGTCAGGGGAAAACCTTTACCTTTTACCTACTTATACATATATGTACTTCAACACTCAACTTCAGAAACAATTCTCCCAACAAAGGATCCCCTCAGGCAGGAAGCAGCCAGGCTTTGAAACTGCAAGGCCTTTCAGTGAAAATCAGGCCGATCAGTTGCAACATTCACACTTGCCTCAAACAGACAAAGAGTTCTTTCTTCCACCCTGGATATTATTCCATAAATATATCAATAAACCCTACTTGCCTAGTTTCCAACAGACCTCACAAACCCTGAGGATGCCTGCCATAGATGTGGGCAAAACATCAGGAGAGAATGCTTCTGAAATATGGCCATACAACTCGGAAAGCTCACAGCAACTCAACAATTCTACAAACTTCACTCTCTGTCTTATTTTTCCCTTATTGCTCATTTTCCTTTAGATATAATCCGGGCATGGGCCAAATTCGGCCCTCCCTCCAGGGGGTTTAGACTTCAACTCCCACAATTCCGACCGGCTGTTAGGAATGGTGGGAGTTGAAGTCCAAACCCGTGGAGGGAGGGCCGAAGTAGTCCCATGCCTGGTGCACCTAGTGATGACGAGCTCCCTTGCATTACAGGCTCCGCCGAGACCGCAACGGGGTCTTTGACTACGCGGATGTTTGGGACCACAGCCCCGAGAGGCCGAGCGGCCCCGAGGATGCCCTGGAGGGGGTGCGCCTGTGCAAGAGGGCCCGCAGCCCCCCGCAGCCCCCGCTCTTCAGCGACCAGCCGGACCTCTCCTCCCTCATCGACACCAACTTCCTGGAGCAGGCCAAGGCGGTGGGCCCCGAGCCCCGGCACCGCGCCGTCTGCGGCCGGCAGAGAGAGACGGGCTACGACTTCTGCAGCCTGGTGGAGAAGGCCTGCGAGGAGCAAGGCGCCCCCAACTGCCTCAGCCCCCTGGGCTTCTCGGCCCCCCGCGGACCCCCGGAAGGACGGAGCGGGGCCCCCGGCTGCAGGGCCTTGGAGGAGGAGGAGGAGGAACAGGAGGGACCGTGGGGGCTCCGGAGGAGCAGCCTGGGTGAGGAGCCCTGCCCCGCGGCGGAGAGGGTCCCCGGGCCGCCTTCCTGGGGGGCAGGGGACCTGGAGAGCTCCATCTGGAGCCTGGAGCTGCAGGGGAACCTCATCGCGGCCGGACGGAGCAACGGGAGGCTGGAGGTGAGGACCGGCGGTCAAGGAAGGAAGGGAAGGGGGGCTCCCGGGGTCAGGAAGGAGGAGGGACTTTGTCTCCAAGGAAGAGCTTTCCAAACACTTCACATTGGTTGGTGGTGTCAGGGATTCTATGCGGTCCTAAAACTCCTGTTCTTGCAAAAGTGATTATTACTTCTGGTTAAGGAACAAGGTATCTAAATGCAGTTGTAGTGGTTCTCTGCACAAATCACAAAGCATGCAGAGACTTTGGTTCTTTCCCAAATAAGTAGGCTTTTCTTTCTCCTTTGTTGCGGCGTTATACAAAAGTATATACAAAATATGCAAACTTTACAGCTTCATCTTCCTCACTGCTCATGGCAGCAATTCTCCAACACACCATCCATCCCTCAGCAACAATCATCAAACATACTCAGTATAACTAGAACCTAGATACTCCCATTGCATTAACCACCACACCTCAATTACAGTGGCTCAGTGTGTTAAAGTGCTGAGCTGCTGAACTTGCAGACCGAAAGGTCCCAGGTTCAAATCCGGGGAGCAGAATGAGCGCCTGCTCCAACTTCTGCCAACCTAGCAGTTTGAAAACATGCAAATATGAGTAGATCAATAGGTACTGCTCCATGCAATCATGCCAGACAACGCTGGCTCTTTGGCTTTGAAATGGAGATGAGTATCAACCCCAGAGTCGGATACGACTGGACTTAACGTCAGGGGAAACCTTTACCTTTACCTATATACTGCTCCCATTGCATTAACCACCACACCCAAATTACAATGGCTTAACTCTTTTATAGGTAGTTAGGCCAGAGGTATTAACTCTGCTATCCCTTAGAAAATGCCGGGTAATTTCCAAATCCTCAGATTTCTTTGGACGTGCAGCATTTCACAACACAGTCATTCAGTTTTGCATTAATTT
Organism: Anolis carolinensis; assembly: GCF_035594765.1. Lineage (NCBI taxonomy): Eukaryota > Metazoa > Chordata > Lepidosauria > Squamata > Anolidae > Anolis > Anolis carolinensis. Next base: position 117,953,572 of record NC_085846.1, read on the forward strand.
CCAGGCAGAGACATAACATATCTCATGAAAACCTTTTGTTTATCTATGATTTATTTCTTATTTCACATTGACTCCGAGGTTCATATGACAGGTCTACTCACTGCAGTCGACACACAAGTGTGTTGTGACACCCATTTTGGAAGGCTCTGCTCCAAAGGCTTCTGCAGTTTGGGGAGACTCCTTTGTGGTCTGGATCACGTCCCCAGGACTGCCCAGGTTCCTACGACTCCTGCCCCTACCAAACCGAAGCCGTCCAAGGCACACGCCTCCCGCCGCCAAATAATTGCCCCCTCCCCTTAGCCTCATATCTGGAAAAATTTCCTGGAGGTAAAAGCTGTTTGGGAGCTGCTAGGGAGTCTGATGGAGATTTTCAAAAGAGAGGCTTGGGTGGTCGTCTGTCTGTAGGGCTTTGAGTGTGCTTTTTCTGCCTGGCAGAAAGTGGCTGGACTAGATGGCCCTTGGGAGTCCCTTCCAACTCTGTGAAGCCCTGGCAAACTGCCCCTAGTGTTGGACTAGATCGGGCATGGGCTGTGAGGAATTGTGGGAGTTGGAGTCCAAAACACCTGGAGCCAAAGTTTGGACTAGATTGCCCAGCAGTTTGGCTCTTCGCAAGAGGAGCGTTCACTGAGCCACATAAGCCTTTGCTGAAGAGACGAGAGGAGGAGCCCGAGTGGCCCACTCTTAGAAGGGTCAGTGTCCAGGTAGGATTGAGCCCATCTTTCTCACCCTAATGCCTTCCTTCCTTCCTTCCTTGCTTCCTTGCAGGTGTGGGACGCCATTGAGGGCACGCTCCGTTGCAGCACCGAGGACGGCCAGTCCGGCATCACCTCCCTGGTCTTCCTGAACGGCAGGTAACAGGCTCCTCCCTCCCTTCCTCCCTTCCTCTCCCAATGGTGGACCTGGGAACAGGGTTCATTTCAAGGAGAGGGCTAATGCTGCAGCAATGGATATTTTATCCTGCCTTTGTAAACTCTAAGATCCAGGACGAGGGGAGTGATAGTCCCACTGTGTTCTGCATCCCTCTCCTGGAGTCCTGTGCCTATTTGAAGGCTATGGAGAGGTGGGAGAACATTCAGAGGGGCAACAAGGGGGATATGAAGGAGGGAGAACAAAAGCTATCAGGAGAAGTTGAGGTGGAGAGAGCTGGCCAGTTTCAGCCTAGAAGAGGAAAGACCTGAGAGAGGGCATGGTTCCCATCTTGGAATGCCTTAAGACAGTGGTTCTCAACTGTCAGAGCGCGCGGTTTGGATAAACACACATGCAGCGGAAGATCAATGAACAATCACTGGCACCAATAAAGAGGCTTAAGCCTGTTTGGCTTTCTATAAAAGATTTACTTGCAAACGGAAAACTCTCAAGACGATATACACAGACAGAGTACAGATAGGTAGAGAGCAGAGGGCAGAGTGAAGAACAGATAACACAGCAAGCTATTTATAACCACCCCTGCTGTCTGATGCAATACACAGTTAACTCTTTACACACTCGCATAGTGGACAGCAGACAGTGCATGATGCAATCACCAGCTCATATTGCAACACTATAACTCAATTACATTTAAACAATTCTATATACAATCATTCCCACTTCAACATAAACTGTGGTCCCCAGATATTTTTGGCGTTCAACTCCCAGAAATCTTAACAGCTGGTAAACCGGCTGGGATTTCTGGGAGTTGTAGGCCAAAAACATCTGGGGACCCCAGGTTGGGAACCACTGCCTTAAACAGCTGGAGGGGAGGACAAGGCTTAAGGGCTTGAATTGACCAGAGGGTAGGTTTCAGATGAACATTAGAAGGAGCTTCTTGATGGTTAAAGAGCAGCTCATCAGTGGGGCCTTTGTCCTGAGTGATGCTGTGGTCTCCTCCTACCTCTACCTCCAAATGTACCTCCGGGCTGTGGCACAGGCTGGTTAGCAGCCAGCTGCAACAAATCACTCTGACCGAGAGGTCATGAGTTCGAGGCCAGCTGGGAGCCTGCGTTTGTCTCTGTCTCTGTTCTATGTTAAGGCATTGAATGTTTGCCTTATATGTGCAATGTGATCCACCCTGAGTCCAGGGTGAGAAGGGTGGAATATAAATACTGTAAATAAATGTATGTATGTATGTATGTATGTATGTCTTCCAAAAGAGGCTAGACTGCTTCCTGCTGGGGATGCTCTCCTTGGAGACCACACATTGTGCTGGTGCTTGGACCACAGAACCCAAGGGTTCCAACCATGTGGATTATTTTTTCTTTGTCGTTTAACTACATGAAATGTTTTAGGTGGAATTAAATTGCTTATTGACTATTTCAGGATTGCTCTTGACCATTGTTGTTTTCAGAGAATTCCTTAGAAGTGGGTTCTGGAAGAGTCCAAATAATGAAAAATGCATATTGTGTATGTGTGTGTTGGTCTTTGTATCCTTGCCACAGGATTGTTGCTGCCCGGCTGAACGGCTCCCTGGACTTCTATTCCTTGAGGACACACTCCTCCCTGGATCACTCCCAGTTCCGAGGTGAGAGAGAGAAAGAGAGGGAGCCAGGGAGTGGCTAGAGCGGGCAGGAGCAAATTGCAGCCCTTCTGATGTTTTGGACTGCAACTCCCACCATTCCACACAGCCTCAGGCCCTTTCCTTTTCCCCCTCCGCCGCTTAAGCGGCGGAGGAGGAAAAGGAAAGGGCCTGAGGCTGTGTGGAATGGTGGGAGTTGCAGTCCAAAACATCGGAAGGGCTGAAGTTTGCTCCTGCCTGTATTAGACCTATCTGAACACTCAACACTTCTTTCCTTCCCCTCAGGAGCGCCAGGGAGGAGCAGCCTTCCCCCGCCCCCCATGTACAGCAGTGGCGACCTACTGTCCTGCCAGCTGACCCACACGGTCACCTGCGCCCACCAGAAGCCCATCACCGCCCTGAAGGCCGCAGCCGGGCGCCTGGTGACGGGCAGCCAGGACCACACTCTCCGGGTGAGTAAGGGGATGGCTGTCAATGTGGGCACTCCCATGGTCCCATTTGCAAGTGGGGCAGTGGTCCTCCCTTGTTCCTGGGGGTTTGACCCCTGTCCTATAATGGAACGCACCTCAATATCCAATACTGAGGCTTCGGTTCTCAATCTTGGGTCCCCAGAATGTCAATGGGCTACGGCAGGGGTCCTCAAACTTTTTAAGCCGAGGGCCAGTCCACAATCCTTCAAACTGTTGAGGGGCTGGATTATCATTTGAAAAAAATACAAACAAATTCCGATGCACACTGCATATGTCTTATTTGTAGTGCAAAAACAACAACAACAACAAAAGAACAATACAATATTTAAAAATAAAAACAATTTTAACCAACATACATTTATCAGGATTTCAATGGGAAGTGTGGTCCTGCTTCTGGCCAATGAGATAGTCAAGTTAATTAGGGTTGTTGTTGTTGTTGTTGTTGTTGTTGTGTGCCTTCAAGTCATTTCAGACTTTGGGTGAGCCTAAGTCTAAAATTTATTTATTTATTTATTTACTGCATTTATTTACTACATTTGTATCACACCCTTCTCACCCCAAAGGGGACTCAGAGTGGCTTACAAATGATATGTACATACAATATATTATATTATTAGCATAGCACAATATTAGCATTATATATTACTATATTGAATTATACCACTATACTGTAATATGATTAGTAATGTTATATGTAACATAGAATATATAATTAATATTATTATATGGTATTATTATTAGTGTTATATTGTATTACATTATAATATTATTATCAACATTATATGTATGTACAATATATTATATTATAAAACTGAGGGCGGGGGCCAGGTAAATGACCTCGGAGGGCCGCATCTGGCCCCCGGGCCTTAGTTTGGGGACCCCTGGGCTACGGTAAAGCGAAAGGAGGAGGAGGATGGTATTGATTTATACCCCGTTGGTATCTTGTGAGCCTCCGGTGGCCTAGGGGATAAAAGCCTCGTAACTTGAAGGTTGGGTTGCTGACCTGCAGGCTGCCAGGTTCGAATCCCACCCAGGGAGAGCGCGGATGAGCTCCCTCTGTCAGCTCCAGCTCCATGCGGGGACATGAGAGAAGCCTCCCACAAGGATGGTAAAACATCAAAACGTCCGGGCAACGTCCCCTGGGCAACGTCCTTGCAGACGGCCAATTCTCTCACTCCAGAAGCAACTCAGGTTGCTCCTGACATGGAAAAAAAATCTTGTGAGCTTAGACCCAGAGCAGCTCACCACCTTAAAAAGCTACAGAATGCAGACTCAGTTCTAGGGTGTTTGTAATCAACACTCCCTAAATCAGTTTTGATTATCGGCCAGATGTTATCCTATATTGGACCTTTAATGCCGGGATGATTGTATAACATTTTAACTATGCCGATTTTAACTATGACCTGTTTAAATTGTTTTTAAATTGTGTTGTCTGATGTCTAAATTGTTATTTTATGATTTCATGTGATTATGTTGGGCTTGTTCCCCGTGTGAGCCGCCCCAAGTCCCCTGCTGGGGAGATGGAGGCAGCATACAAAAATAAATTTATTATTATTATTATTATTATTATTATTATTATTATTTTATTATGACACAGCAAACAAGATAGACATGCTGGATTTCGTATCACAAAATCACAAGTCGAACACTTCCCAAGTGTCTAGGACTGTGTGATGTATTATTATTATTATTATTATTATTATTATTATTATTATTTTATTATGACACAGCAAACAAGATAGACATGCTGGATTTCGTTTCACAAAATCACAAGTCGAACACTTCCCAAGTGTCTAGGACTGTGTGATGTATTATTATTATTATTATTATTATTATTATTATTATTATTATTATTATTATTTTATTATGACACAGCAAACAAGATAGACATGCTGGATTTCGTTTCACAAAATCACAAGTCGAACACTTCCCAAGTGTCTAGGACTGTGATTTATTATTATTATTATTATTATTATTATTATTATTATTATTATTATTATTTTATTATGACACAGCAAACAAGATAGACATGCTGGATTTCGTATCACAAAATCCCAAGTCGAACACTTCCCAAGTGTCTAGGACTGTGTGATGTATTATTATTATTATTATTATTATTATTATTATTATTTTATTATGACACAGCAAACAAGATAGACATGCTGGATTTCGTATCACAAAATCACAAGTCGAACACTTCCCAAGTGTCTAGGACTGTGTGATGTATTATTATTATTATTATTATTATTATTTTATTATGACACAGCAAACAAGATAGACATGCTGGATTTCGTATCACAAAATCACAAGTCGAACACTTCCCAAGTGTCTAGGACTGTGTGATGTATTATTATTATTATTATTATTATTATTATTATTATTATTATTATTATTATTATTTTATTATGACACAGCAAACAAGATAGACATGCTGGATTTCGTTTCACAAAATCACAAGTCGAACACTTCCCAAGTGTCTAGGACTGTGTGATGTATTATTATTATTATTATTATTATTATTATTATTATTTTATTATGACAGCAAACAAGATAGACATGCTGGATTTCGTTTCACAAAATCACAAGTCGAACACTTCCCAAGTGTCTAGGACTGTGTGATGTATTATTATTATTATTATTATTATTATTATTATTATTATTATTATTATTTTATTATGACACAGCAAACAAGATAGACATGCTGGATTTCGTTTCACAAAATCACAAGTCGAACACTTCCCAAGTGTCTAGGACTGTGTGATGTATTATTATTATTATTATTATTATTATTATTATTATTATTATTATTATTATTATTATTTTATTATGACACAGCAAATAAGATAGACATGCTGGATTTCGTTTCACAAAATCACAAGTCGAACACTTCCCAAGCGTCTAGGACTGTGTGATGTATTATTATTATTATTATTATTATTATTATTATTATTTTATTATGACACAGCAAATAAGATAGACATGCTGGATTTCGTTTCACAAAATCACAAGTCGAACACTTCCCAAGTGTCTAGGACTGTGTGATGTATTATTATTATTATTATTATTATTATTATTATTATTATTATTATTATTTTATTATGACACAGCAAACAAGATAGACATGCTGGATTTCGTATCACAAAATCACAAGTCGAACACTTCCCAAGTGTCTAGGACTGTGTGATGTATTATTATTATTATTATTATTATTATTATTATTATTATTATTATTATTATTATTTTATTGTATGACACAGCAAACAAGATAGATATGCTGGATTTCATATCGCAAAATCACAAGTCGAACACTTCCCAAGTGTCTAGGACTTTGTGATGTATTTTTGGATGATGCGCGCAGATCCCAGTAGGGTGGCCTTTTGCAGTTGGCAGATCGTAATTTTTTCAATGTCTATGGTTTCCAAATGCCGGCTGAGAGCTTTTGGCACGGCACCCAATGTGCCCATCACCACCGGGACCACCTGCACTGGTTTCTGCCAGAGTCTTTGAAGTCCTGATAGCGGTTGAGTTTTTCCTGTTGTTTTTTGTCAATAATAATAATAATAATAATAATAATAATAATTATTATTATTATTATTATTGGGTGATTCCATGGGAACTGGAGATGAATGGAAATGTCTCACTGGGGATCAGGGTCAGAGGACCCAATCATCTCGTGCTTAAGGCCCTTGGTTGACTACTGGATTTCCCACAAGATTGTATGTGTGTGTGTGTGTGTGTGTAGGGGGGACTGTCACCTTCTAGACCAGTGGTTCCCAATCTGTTTTTGACCAGGGACCACTCTCCAACATTAGTACCAAAAGGGTTACAAATTAGATTCAGCTTGGTTATTTGGGGTGCTGATTTAGAAAACTGCATTGGATAGACCACACTGGCTATAATAATCTAGAGTAGATGTGGTCTCTCCAATGCAATTTTTTGAATCAGCACCCCAAATAACCCAGGAACAGGCCTAAAAATTATTTTGGGGGGTTGGGCTGTGTTATTAACTGTGATATTATTAACTATTGTTATAATCTCATTTTATATTGTACTGCTGTTTTTATCTATTTTATACTGTGACTTGTGTATTATATTTACTTTGTGTCATTGGGCTTGGCCCCATGTAAGCCGCCCCGAGTCCCCGTGGGGAGATGGTGGCGGGATATAAAAATAAAGTTATTATCTCCCGTAGAATCTGAATCTGAATACATTGCACAAGATTTCCCTATCCTAAAACGATACATTTTAATATATTGGGTTTATGGTTCCCGTCCCCTTGATCTGGTCATGTAAGTGTGATTTATCGTTATAATTCTACTATTTTACCTTGTTTAATAATGTGTGTTATTTATTATTTATTTATTTATTTACAGTATTTATATTCCGCCCTTCTCACCCCAAAGGGGACTCAGGGCGGATTACAATGAACACATATATGGCAAACATTCAATGCCAATAGACAAACAACATTCAGTTTTAGACAGACACAGAGGCATTTTAACATCTTTCCAGTTTCACAATTCCGGCCACAGGAGGAGCTGTTGCTTCACCGTCCATTGGTGGCTGTTCTTCCTCATTCTTTTCCTCGTGAGCAGTTTTATGGTGTTGTAGATTAGTTAAATTAGCCTCCCGCATAAAGCGTCCCTAAATTTTCCCTACTTGACAGATGCAACAGTCTTTCGGGGCTGCTAGGTCAACAGCAAGCCGGGGCTATTTTTTTTTTTTAATGGTCGGAGGCTTAACCCGACCCGGGCTTCGAACTCATGACCTCTCAGTCAGTAGTGATTTATAGCAGCTGGTTACTAGCCAGCTGCGCCACAGCCCGGCCCCTGTTATGTCGTTATGTAATGTTGTGTTGCTTTTATGACTGTAAACCGCCCTGAGTCCCATCCGGGAGATAGGGCGGTATATAAATAAAGTTTTATTATTATTATTATTAACGGGTGAGGCTATGGACCATATTTTAGTTCTTGCGGATCACTGATGGTCCACAGATTACAGGTTGGGAACCACTGTTCTAGATGTTGTTGGACTGCAACTCCCATCGTTTCCCCTTGTTTCATGTCTTCTGGGCAGAAATTTTAAAGGTTCCAGCCAGGGAATGCATTTTCCTTTTAAGGAGGACAAGTCCTGATTTGTCCGAATCCTCCTTTGAATGTCTTTGAACCCGCTTCCCACCCCACAGGTCTACCGCTTGGAGGACTCCTGCTGCCTCTTCACGCTGCAGGGCCACTCGGGGGCCATCACGGCCGTCTACATTGACCAGGTAAGAGGGGGTCTTCCGGGGGGGGGGGGTTGCTCGAGCCCACCACCCTCAGGCCTGGTGAAGGGGATCTGACGCATTGCCTTTGCCTTCCAGACCATGGCGCTGGCCAGCGGGGGCCAGGACGGGGCCATCTGCCTGTGGGACGTGCTGACGGGGGCCCGTGTGGGGCACATGTACGCGCACCGCGGGGACGTCACCTCCCTGACCTGCACCACCTCCTGCGTCATCAGCAGCGGCCTGGACGACGTCATCAGCATCTGGGACCGCAGCTCCGGCATCAAGCACTACTCCATCCAGCAGGTGAGCCCTCTTTTTAGATTGACTCCGTCTAAATACCCCAAAGGTACCAGAGCTGGTCTGATCTTGGAAGTGGAAGGAAGAGGGTCACTTTTGTTTAGCACTTTGATGGGTATCCATCAACAAATCCTAGGTGCTGTAGGCTGTACTTCAGGGGCAGGGAGCGAGGATTCTTGTCCTAAGAATAAAAGTGGGGAGGCAAGTTTAACTAATTTACAACGTTGGAATGAGGAAGTGAGGAAGTGTCATCAGAGTGGATGATGAAGCAGCTGCTCCCCCATGGCCAGAGTCGAACATCCCCTCAGGGAGAAGGTTAAATTGCCTCTGCATCTGTCTGTCTGTCTCTGTTCGATGTGTTTGTGGGCATTGAATGTTTGCCTTATATATATACATAATGTGATCGGCCCTGAGTCCCCTTCGGGGTGAGAAAGCAGGGTGGAATATAAATGCTGTAAATAAATAAATAATAAATAAGAAAACCTTCTGAAATCCATGGGGCCCTTATAAGACTGCAGATGAAGTGAAGGCTCAGAGACAATTGCAGAACCTTCTAGCATGCTTAACTTGATAATAAGGGCACTTCTTAATTACTGACAATGAATGATGTCATCACAATGAAATCAGTCATTGTCAGTTATTAAGAAGCTCCATTAGAAATTATAAACTACAGATTGTGAGGCTGTGGCATTTTATACAATGGTGCCAAGGCTATGGTTTCCTTGTCTTTGTTTGTTGCCCTTGAAGCTGATACTACATTTGAATACTTGCAGAAATGGATCATTGGTGTTTTTAGATGATGCCAGAGACAACATTAGTAATTTCAAGAAACATGTCAAACATATATCTGAGATTGTCCAAAGAACCTTTGTTTTCTAACTGCAGAGGTGTCATGCAGCCAAGCTGACCTCAAGAGGGAATAGAAGCTGAGTATTTCACTTGCTGCCTTTTTATCAGAATTAATTCCAAGAGACTTCCTTTCCCAGTGTGACTTTTGCACTTGTTTTGAGGTGCAAATTGATCAGTGTCTCCACCTGAACATCAGGAAGAATTTCCTCACTGTGAGGGCTGTTCAGCACTGGAACTCTCTCCCCGGGGCCGTGGTGGAGGCTCCTTCTTTGGAGGCTTTTAAGCAGAGGCTGGATGGCCATCTGTCGGGGGTGCTTTGAATGCGATTTCCTGCTCCTTGGCAGGGGGTTGGATTGGATGGCCCATGAGGTCTCTTCCAACTCCACTATTCTATGCTTCTAAGCTAGGACACAAAACACATTACGACTGCAGTTTGTGTTTTTGTGAAAATGTAGCACTGATTGTAGTCCCTGCCTGTGTTTTTCCTGCCTTTCTCCCTCTCACCCGCCCCCTTTCTCGCCTCCGTTCCCTCAGGACATGGGCTGTGGGGCCAGCCTGGGCGTCATCTCGGACAACCTGCTGGTGACGGGGGGCCAGGGCTGCGTCTCCTTCTGGGACATCGGCTACGGGGACCTCCTGCAGACGGTCTACCTGGGCAAGAGCAACGAGGCCCAGCCGGCCCGGCAGATCCTGGTCCTGGAGAACGCGGCCATCGTCTGCAACTTCGGCAGCGAGCTCAGCCTGGTCTACGTGCCCTCCGTGCTGGAGAAGCGGGACTAACGCAGATGGGGAGAGCGGCCGAGGGGCTGGCGATGGGTCCCTCCCTGGTGCCGCGACTGCCGCCTTCCGGGTCCTTATCTGACTGAAGCGGAAGATGGAGGGCGGTGCAGGAAGAGGTGCTAGAGAGGGAGAGCCCACCCTGGGAAGTCCCTCTTGCAGAGGTGCACGGGGGTCGGCCAAGAGGAAAGGAGCCCTCGCCCCTCTGGAGGCTCCTCTTCATGATTATGAAAGAGAGGGGCCAGAGTCGTGTCTGGACAGGAGATCAGAGGGAGTCCACCCTTGACCCCTAGAGTTGGCAGGTGCCCACCCTCTGGGTCAGGAAGGGCTGCTTTGGCCGGCATGACCGCCACTGGCTTCAACCCTCCCTCTGCCCATTGCTACTCTTCCTGCTGGTCACTACAGCTCCAGCCCCAGATAGTTTTGGGATGGATCATGAGCTCTGCTCTCGGAAGGCTTCTTGAGCCCCTTGTTTCACCAAGGGCCCTCCTGGCATAATGGCAGCTGGCTTCAGGCCTCCCTGCTTCTCCTCCTCTGGCCCATTGCTTCTCTCTCCCCCTCTCTGCTGGTCACGACAGCTCCAGCCCCACATCCTTTTGGGCAGATCTTGGGCTGTGCTCTTGGGAAGCTTCCTGAGCCCCTCGATGCTGCCTGCCTGCCTGCCTGCCTCCAAGGGTGAGCCTATCCTGCTGCCTGCCGTATTTATTTATGTCCTGTACATACTTATTTATTCTGGCCCATAATAAGCTGAGGGAGGGAGAGAGCGATGGCGGCAGGGGATTCTGAGGCTGGCCCAACGGTCAAGCTCAAGGGGAGCAGATGGAGCAGCAATGATGGCCCTCCCGGTTCCGTTCATGGGCCAGTCCTTGCTTGGCAGATCCCTGTGATAGACCTCAAGCAAACGACCATTTGGGGAAGACGGGCAAGGAGGAGCTGAGCAAGAAGAGGCTTCACTTTGGACGTATTTAAAGCCACAGACTGACCATCTAGTTTGTGTGTCTTGTTGTTTTTCCGTTTAGGGTCCCTTACTGTAGGGAGTGCATCATGTAGCCCACTCAAGAAAGGGCGCTTTGGGCCTAACCTGCTGCATCCCATTCTGGCCAATGGAGCCCCCATCCCTCCCTCCCTCCCCACTGCTGACCCCTCTGGGCATTGTCTCCCACATCATCCCCCCCCCCCCAAAGCCTCAGGTGGCCTTAGCTCTGCTGTGCCCTTTTTGGACCGTACGGCGGGAGCGGCTTTTGTACCAGATTGTGTTTTATAATGCGGACAGGGACATTAAACAGAACTAACTTGACGGCTCTGGCGTGTCTTTGTGGGGAAACAGCCAGGAAGGCCTCTCAGGGCCTGGCTGAATTTTGTTGAGGCCAAGGCTTGTGTTTAGACCACTATAAGCCCCAGCAGGCAAGGACCAGGCCTGGAACCTCCCTTCAGGGGCAGGCATACCCTCAGCCTCTTTGCAGGCCAAAAATCTGCATATTGAACTTCACCCAACCGTGATCCCATCCCTTTTTATTTAGTTTAGTAGCAAAGAGCTGAAAAAGATTGGTTCTAAATTACAGAAGAGGAAGTCAATGTTACATTTATACAGAAGGAAAGCAGAGGAGCCCCCAGACCCATCTCCCCAGGAGGCGCAAGGAGGGCAGCATCATCGGGGCAGCCGGGAGGGCTCGGGAAGGCAGGCCCACCCCTCTCTGAAGAAACCGTTGCTCCACGGCTGCATCTGCCCAAGAAAGGCTTCCTCCGGCTGGCAGCCCAACCTCTAGAAGAAGGCTCAGAGTTCACCCTAGATGGGCTCACAGGGTTGGCATTCCTCCCCAGACAGGATGCCTTTCTCCTCCTCGGCCTCTCTCCGGTGCCGCCTTCAGTTGCCCTCCAGACCTTTGGAACAAGTGGACCACTACCACAATCCCACCACGATTCAGGTTTTGCTGCTGAGGAGCCACAGATCAGCTCATCCTTCAGTCCATTGTTGCAAGAAGCATGGCATTGCATGTCATTCGAGGAAAGGCTGCAGAGCGAGCAAACCCAAACATGCCTGGAGGCAGCCGCTGAGACGCCAGACAAAGCCAAGAGTGGAGCCCGGCTGGAAAGCCCAACAGGAAGGAGCTTTGGCAGCAGAGGATGAAACACATGGACGCTGTGCTCCCAAAACAAAAGCACTTGCGAGGTGAGCAGCAGCAAACCGTTCTGGGAGAGTGCCGTTTAACAAAAACACTGCTTCTGCCGGGCCTCCATTTCCTCCAAAGGCAAGTGAGCAAGAGATGAGAAAGGGCGGAGGAAGAGGCACCGATCCGGCTGCAGGGTCGCAATGCGGATGGCGCAAGGCACTGGGCGGCCCCTTCTTCTGGTCTGTGGGGCTGGCAAAGGAGCCAACGGCAACACAGTGCAGGGCCCATGTGAACCTTCCTTGAGGTTGGAAAGGTCTGGTGGTGAAGTCCATGTGGGGCAGCAAAGCCTCCCTGTGCAGAAACCCGTGCAGATTCACCCAGCAAAGGGGCATGAACAGCACCCATGTGCCCTTCCCTTGGTGCCACAGGAGGAATCCTGGAGAACACGGATCTGCTGAGATTTCTTTGACCTCCACTTCCCAGCAGGAACACAGCAAAGGACGCATGCAAACCACATCAAAAGGAGCGCACGGGTCCCATCCCTCCTTGAGGCATGGTGTGAAAGAGAGAGGAGTGGCCGAGAAAGCAGGCTCGGGAACCTTCCTCCTCCGCAGCCTTTGGGCCAGATCTTTGGAGAAGCCGTCTGCTCGAAAGCAGGTGAAGGAGATCCGTCTCCACAAGCAGCAGAGTTTCCTGGTGATGCTCTTCCCGTCGTGTGAAACCATCCGCCTCCCTCTCCCACGCTAGAGAAATGGAGAAGCCCCCGAGAGATAGCCGCAGGGTCCGCTTGCCCTCCTTCCCTTGGCTCGGCTCGGCTCACGTCTTGTTGAGGGTCCAGAGCGGGTCCAGCAGGCTGAGGGGGTCGTCGCTGGGCCGGGCCCCTCGCAGGCCCTCCCCGTTCTGGGGCTGGAGGAAGCTCTGCTTGCTGACCCGCTGCCGGCCCTTGAGGGCGCTGTCCAGGGTGAAGGCCTCGGGCGTGAGGGAGGCCAGCAGCTCCAGCGAGGAGGAGGAAGGGGCTGCGGCCGAGGCGGCAACGGCCGAGGCAGCATCCACGTTGGTGGGACCCTCCTCCATCTCCTCTTCCACGTGGTTGCTGTTCTCCGCCGGAGCCTCTGGACGCACCGTGGGGGGAGAGAGGGGCGGAGGGGGCGGCTGTTCTGGGGCCACAGACACCGCTGGGTCTGGCGCAGTTGGATGAGAGGCCGCCGGCAAAGCGCCTGCATTGGTCATGGAGGGCTCCGTCGGGGGCTGACCGTTGGCAGCGGGCGCTTCTGCCCCTCCGGAGGGTGGCCGGATGCTGAGTTTGGCGATGGTGGCCTGGATGGAGCTGATGGGCATGTCGCCCCCCAGGACCAGGTCCTGAGGGTCTTGGTGGACGTACGGCTGGAAAGAAAGGAACAACAAAGGGTCTGAGTTCGGGTGGAGATGGAGCCCTGCAGTGGGCTTCTAGGAGGACCAGAGGATTGTGTGCTTCTAGGCCAGGGTTTCCCAAAGCCTGGATATTTCAGACTCCAGCTCTCAGAATTCCTCACTGCTGGCTAGGCTGACTGGGGAAAGCTGAGGGTCAAGAGCAGGGGTCCCCAAACTTTTAAAACTGGGGGCCATTTCACCATCTCTCAGACCATTGGAGGGCCGGACTATAGTTGACCAGGTGGCCACCGAGCAATAATAATAATAATAATAATCATCATCATCATCATCATAAATTTAGCCCAACTCCTTTCTGCCATTGTGGACCAAAAGCATAAGCAAAGCACCCCTGACAGATGGCCTCCCAGCCTCAATGTTAATAATAATAATAATTATTATTATTATTATTATTGACACAACGACATTGTATGATACAGCAAACAAGATAGGTATGCTGGATCCTGTATCACAAAATCACAAGTCGAACTCTTCCCAAGTATTTAGGACTGTGTGATTATTATTATTATTATTATTATTATTATTATTATTGACACAACGGCGTTGTATGACACAGCAAACAAGACAGATACGCCGGGTTTCGTTTCACAAAATCGCAAGTCGAACACTTCCCAAGTGTCTAGGACTGTGTGATGTATTTTCGGATGATGCGTGCAGATCCCAGTAGGGTGGCCTTTTGCAGTTGGCAGATTGTGATTTTGTCAATGCCTATTGTTTCCAAATGCCGGCTGAGATCTTTCGGCACGGCACCCAGTGTGCCCATCACCACCGGGACCACCTGCACTGGTTTCTGCCAGAGTCTTTGCAGTTCAATCTTGAGGTCCTGATATTATTATTATTATTATTATTATTATTATTATTATTATTATTATTATATTTTGTATTTGTGGAGAATCAGAGGTGGAGGATATCACACATGTACTGTTCAGCTGTGAATTGTATAAGAAAAAGAGAGACCAATGACTCAGGCCATACATTATTCACAAAACACACTGGGACCCACATATTAAAACTTCATTTTTGTTGGCTGGCCAGAATCCTAAAATAACACACAAAACAGCCCTTTTCCTATTCAAAGCAACGCAGCTGAGAATTGTTTTGGGCTAATCAATAAAACGTGATTAATAATAATAATAATAATAAAAGAGAGTTGGAAGAGACCCCTTGGGCCATTTAGCCCAACCCCCTTCAGCCTTTGTGCCGTGGGGGCCGGATAAATGCTTCAATGGGCCGCAAGTGGCCCCTGGGCTGTAGTTTGGGGACCCCTGGTCAAGAGACTTGGAGGACCAAATCTGGGGACATCTGTTCCATGCAGCCCCTTCCAAACACCCTTCAGAGCTTTTCTATCCCATGCCCACAACCCTGTTTTGGCATTTAAAGGGATAACCTGTCCCGTCCGGACCAGCATGTGATGGAAGTGCTGCAGCCCTTTAGAGGAGCCGAAGTCTCAGACACGCTGGTTGCAAAGGAAGCTTGTGCCTTCTGCAGACACATTCAGTCTCTCTTCAACGTCAATAAAGAGGAGACTGATGCAGCGACAGGTTGGTAGAGGTAGAGCATCCTGCACATGGGCAGAGGCACCCTTCTCCCACTGGACTCCCTCTGAATGGCTTCCCCCTTATGGGATGTCTCTCACCTTCTGGGGTCCGGCGGTGCTGCTGGGCGGCTTGCCGGCGGAGGCGGCGATGACCCCGTGCCTCTGCAGGACCTGCTTGGCGTGTTTCAGGACGGCCTCGAAGCAGAACTTGAGGTGGAGCTGGAAGGGAAACAATGCTCAGCCAGGCAACACTGACCCAGATGCCCACTCATGGCTTTACAACAAGGCAGGCGTGGGCCAACTTGGGTGTTTTGGACTCCAACTCCCACCATTCCTAACAGCCTCAGGCCCTTTCCTTTTCACCCCCAGCCGCTTAAGCGGCTGGGGGTGAAAAGGAAGGGGCCTGAGGCTGTTAGGAATGGTGGGAGTCCAAAGTTGGCCAAGTTGGCCCATGCCTGCTGTAAATCAGTGGAGTCCCTACCTTCTCCTGCAGCATGTGCTTCCTCTGCTGGCGGATCCTCTTCACCATCCGGGCCAAGTCCGGGATGCTGTTGCCGGCCTCCACCTCCTGCATCGCGGCGTAGAGAAGGCAGAAGGCCCCCGAGCGGCCCACTCCGGAGCTGGAAACAAATAGGAGGAGGATTATTGAGTCAGCGGGAGCCTGGGAGACCCTGCCCTTTATCCCACCTTGACCTAATGCTCCATAAAACTGATACATTCTGCAGGGACAGGGATGCAAGGACTTCCTCCTTGCCCCATGGCTGTGCAGCGCCTTGACATTTAGCTGTCCAGTTGGCTTCATTTTGATGCCAAGTTACATTCATTTCCTTCTCAAAGACCTCAGGGCTTACTGAACTAAGGCAGTGGGAACACATAGATCAGGGGTCCCCAAACTAAGGCCCGGGGGCCAGATGCGGCCCTCCAAGGTCATTGACCTGGCCCCCGCCCTCAGTTTTATAATATAATATTTTTATATCAGTTTTAATAATATAATATATTGTATATACATATAATATTGATAATAATATTATGTTATACAATATAATACTAATAATAATACCATATAATAATATTAATTATATGTTATATATTACATATTATATAATAGTATAGTGGTATAGTTCAATATCTATATATATAAAAGAGTGATGGCATCACGGCGACCCACAAAACAACAAAACTACGGGGGCCCCAACCTCGAAATTTAACAACACAATCCATCATCCACGCCTCTAGGTTGATACAATAAAAAGAAAAGAAAAATAAAGTCCTAATTAGAGAGAGAGGAATAATTGCTTTTATCCAATTGCTGCCAGTTAGAAGGCTAAGCTCCTCCAACTTGGTCTCCTAGCAACCCAATAAAAAATAATAAAAAACTCTAAAAATTAATACAATAAAATACTATAATAACAGAAAATAACTAAAAGTAATACAAGAAAATAATAAAATATAATAAATAAAAATATAACTTACAATAAAATTAATAAAAAATTGCAAATAATGTCAAATAAAAATTACACAATTTTTAACCAATACCACCACCACTTTGCCACAGCAACGCGTGGCCGGGCACAGCTAGTAGTAATATATAATGCTAATATTGTGCTATGCTAATAATATACTGTATGTACATACAGCTGCTCTGAGTCCACTTCGGGGTGAGAAGGGTGGGATATAAATATAGTAAATACATGCAGTAAATAAATAATTAATTTTAGACTTAGGCTTGGCCAAAGTTTGAAATGACTTGAAGGCACACAACAACAATAGCAATCCTAATTAACTTGACTATCTCATTGGCCAGTAGCAGGCCCACACTTTCCATTGAAATCCTGATAGGTTTATGTTGGTTAAAATTGTTTTCATTTTTTAAATATTGTATTGTTCTTTCGTTGTTGTTGTTGTTGCACTATGTGCAGTATGCATAGGATTTTTTTTGTTGTTTTTTTTTTCAAATGATAATTCGGCCCCACAACAGTCTGAAGCATTGTGACCGGCCCTCTGCTTCAAAAGTTTGAGGACCCCTGACATAGATGCTGGCTTCCCAGTGACAAAGGACTCTTGCCACACCCTGGACCAGGGGTCCTCAAACTTTTAAAGCAGAGGGCCGGTCCACAATCCTTCGGACTGTTGAGGGGCCGAATTATCATTTGAAAAAAGAATACAAACAAATTCCTATGCATACTGCACATGTCTTATTTGTAGTGCAACAACAACAACGAAAGAATACAATATTTAAAAATGAAAACAATTTTAACCAACATAAACCTGTCAGGATTTCAATGGAAAGTGTGGGCCTGCTACTGGCCAATGAGATAGTCAAGTTAATTAGGATTGCTATTGTTGTTGTGTGCCGAGCCAAAGTCTAAAATTATTTATTTATTTATTTACTACCTTTGTTTACTACATTTATATCCCACTCTTCTCACCCCGAAGGGGACTCAGAGCAGCTGTATGTACATACATTATTATATTATAATATTATATATTATATTATTAGCATAGCACAATATTTGCATAATACATTACTATGTTGAACTATACCACTATACTGTAATATTACTGTATATGTAATATATAACATATAATTAATACTAGCTGTGCCCGGCCACGCATTGCTGTGGCGTTGTCTGGTGGTGTTGGTGAGAAATTGTTGAGGTAGTGGTGGCATTGAATGTCTGTTGTATGGTTGTCTTTATGTTTAGTATGCACACTGATGTGGATTATATGGCAGTGTGGAGTCAAGATAATCCAGTTCAAAGCAGATAATATAAGATTCTAAATGGGTTATATAGCTGTGTGGAAGGGCCTTGAGTCTACAATGCCATATAATCCAGTTAAAATCTGATAATCTGTGGAAAAGGCCTAAGTGAGGCCTAACTGTGTCTGTCCCCTGGGCTGAGTAGGTTGCTAGGACACCAAGTGAGCGGAGCTTAGCCTTCTAACTGGCAGCAATTGGATAAAAACTATTATTCCCCTCCCTGTAATTAGGACTTTATTTTTCTTTTCTTTTTGTTGTATCAACCTAGAGCCATGAATGTTGGGTTGTGTTGTTAAATTTCAAGGTTGGGGGTCCTGTAGTTTTGTTGTTTTGTCCGCTGCCCTGATGCCATCACTCTTTTATATATATAGATTATTATATGGTATTATTATTAGTATTATATTGTATAACATTATAATATTTTATCAATATTATATGTATATACAATATATTGTATTATTAAAACTGATATAAAAATATTATATTATAAAACTAAGGGCGGGGGCCAGGTAAATGATCCTGGAGGGCTGCATCCGGCCCCCGGGCCTTAGTTTGGGGACCCCTGCCCTGGACTCTCCACAGATATATATTTTTTTCCTTTCCTTGCCTAGTTTATCCATACCTCACAACCTCTGAGGATGCCTGCCATAGATGTGGGCAAAACGTCAGGAGAGAATACTTCTGGAACATGGCCACACAGCCCGAAAGACATACAACAACCCAGCTCACTTTTTGTCGCTGCGCATAACATCAGGCAGCAAATACTTTTTTTGGTTTCAGGGTTTTGAAAGTTGTGCGCATTAGATTCGATGGCACATTAGACCTGAGTCAACATGGGCAATAGTAATAATAATAGTAATAATAGTAGTCATAATAATAATAGCCAATGGTGTGAGATGCAGGGAGTTGCAGCCTAAAGCCCTTCACCTTGGAACGTTTGGGGAACATGGGAGGCAGGGCCCTTATTAAGGTACATGGATAGGTTTTTGTGGGATCACTACTGGGTGTCTGTGAACAGAAAAACGACTCACTCCGGTTAATTACAACCCACAGGCCGAGTAATTGGCATAATTAAGGTCAACAGGTTTGGGCCCCTCCTGGAGGGGTAGAACTGGGGAGTGTTTGTGGCATGTCTTTGGGTTTATTGAACATCTGCTCCTGGGCTTATTTGGCGTAAGATCCTGGCTTGACACTGGCAGGTTTGTCTTTCTTCCCCCATGAACCAGAAATGAAGATTGGGAGAAGATACGAGGGGTGAATGAAAAGTAATGCCTCCACCTTCATTACTTGGGTTTGGATGAGAATATTTTAATAAATCAAATGCAGAAATAATCCTTAGAATGTGCTCTTTAACGACCACTATTCACTTTTCCACAATTGGATACATTTATGCCAACAATGAACAAGTTTTCTGAAGCCGTCACGGAAGAAGTCGACACTCTGTTTCCGCAACCGGCGTCTCACAGGACCCATCGTGCACAGATCTTTCGATAGCCAAGCAAAGCCATAATGTGACCCACACGTTCTTGTGAAATGCTGATGATGCTTGAAATGTCTCTCAAGTGATACGACGATCATCCCGAATCAGTCTGTCAACCTTTTGCTTGGGAAACTTGGTGGTTGCTGTCGCAGGATGTCCAACTCTTGGTTTGTCACACAAGTCAGATGTTCCCACCTCAACCTCTTTAAACTTCCTTGCCCACCGATGCACAGGACTCATATCAACACTAACCACCATAAATATCTTGCATTCTCGGATGAATCTCTTTTGGTGTGAATCTCTTCTGCTGTCAAGAATTCAGCGACTGCACGTTGCTTAAGTCACACTGACAAACCATCTGCGCAGGGTTCCATACTTGGCACTTTAACAACACAACCGTCCAATGCTAAGGCTTCCCCATCTGCGCAGGGTTCCATACTTCACCCTTTAACAACACAACCATTCAATGCTAAGGCTTCCCCGTCTGCGCAGGGTTCCATACTTCACCCTTTAACAACACAACCATTCAATGCTAAGGCTTCCCCGTTTGCGCAGGGTTCCATACTTCACCCTTTAACAACACAACCATTCAATGCTAAGGCTTCCCCGTTTGCGCAGGGTTCCATACTTCACCCTTTAACAACACAACCGTTCAATGCTAAGGCTTCCCCGTCTGCGCAGGGTTCCATACTTCACACTTTAACAACACAACCGTTCAATGCTAAGGCTTCCCCGTTTGCGCAGGGTTCCATACTTCACCCTTTAACAACACAACCATTCAATGCTAAGGCTTCCCCGTCTGCGCAGGGTTCCATACTTCGCCCTTTAACAACACAACCATTCAATGCTAAGGCTTCCCCATCTGTGCAGGGTTCCATACTTCGCCCTTTAACAACACAACCGTTCAATGCTAAGGCTTCCCCATCTGCGCAGGGTTCCATACTTCACACTTTAACAACACAACCGTTCAATGCTAAGGCTTCCCCGTTTGCGCAGGGTTCCATACTTCACACTTTAACAACACAACCGTTCAATGCTAAGGCTTCCCCGTTTGCGCAGGGTTCCATACTTCACCCTTTAACAACACAACCGTTCAATGCTAAGGCTTCCCCGTCTGCGCAGGGTTCCATACTTCCTTACCTGCAGTGGACCACGATGGGCATGTGGAGCGGGCGCTGGTGCAGGTAGTGGCTGTGCACCTCCTGGATGAAGCGGAGCAGGACGCCTTTGCTGTCGGGGAGGCCGCTGCGGAGGGAGAAAAGAACACATGGGCATCCAGACTCTCACAAAGTCTGCCCAGGCTTCGTAGAACCACCCAACCTTATTACAGCTCTTACAAAGTCTCTTTTCTTGTAATCTATATTGCACAGTCTCATGCTCCAGACCAGGCATGGGTATCTCATTATGTATGTGTGTGTATGTATGTATGTACATATATATATATATATATATATATATATATATATATATATATATACACATACACACACACATACACACACACACACACACACACACAAATCGAGTGCTAAGCATTTCACGTGAGGCACGTTATGTCATGGTTTGCAAAGGCACTGTGCTTTGTGTGTTAACAGGAAAATGAAGTGCATGAAGCCGATCGGCTGAGACTGCAAAGATCTGGGGATTAATTTGATACTGTTTCTGTTCCGCTGCTGCAGAACCAATCCAAATTGGTTCTGCAGCAGCAGAACAGAAACAGTATCAAATTAATCCCCAGATCTTTGCAGCTGTGTACTCAGAGAGGTCTTGCTATTTTTGAGGCCTGTTTGCTGCTGAGAAAAGAGGGAGAAGAACTAGGACTGTATTCTTCTCTGTAGCAGATTTGTGGACTTTTGTAAGTGATCAGGGGGACCACTGTAAATACTATTTTTTGATCTCTTGGAATCAGTAAAGTTCCAGTATTTTTGTTGTGCAAACCTGGGTGGCGTGTTATTATTCTGCAAGTGATTCTGGACTGCAGGCACACGTAAGAGCTTCCGTTTATCATTATCAATCTGCTACACGTTAAACCCGTATGTTGATTTCTAGACTACTTCCTGTTGCAGAATCGTTTTCCCCTAGGCTTCAGATGAGATGAAATTCCTCCCAAGCCTTTCAAGGACAAACCCGCTTTGGAAGTTGCTTCTGAAGCTGACCGTTGCCCACTGTTGAGTCTTGGGGCCTCATCCTGGCTTTCTCCGGCCACAGAGGTCCAGCCAAGCCCAGCCCACCCCTTCCCTGTACTTCGAATGGAGGGGAACCTACAGCTCAGGCCAGGAGAAGAACTGCAGGTGGATGATGGTGCGCTTCAGGCTCTGGTCCCGGAACTGGAGGCTGATCATGCGCTCGGTGTGGGTGGGGGTGGCCTTCTGGCTGGTCAGCACCAGCGTGATGGGGCCCTGGACCATGGGCTGGCCTCGCTCCGTTGGGAAGTAGCGCAACACCTTTTGCTGCCGGACAGACAAAGGAGCAGAGAATCACTGTCAGAAGAGGGTCATCTCCAAAGCAGCAGAAAACAAGCTCACTCCCTCCTGGCCTTCTCTCCAAGCTAAACACCCCCAGCTCCCTCTGCTGTTTCTCAAAGTGCCAACTTCGGCCCTCCAGGTGTTTTGGACTTTAACTCCCACAATTCCTAGGTTTTTTTTCGTGTCAGGAGCAACCTGTGTTGCTTCTGGTGTGAGAGAATTGGCCATCTGTAAGGACATTGCCCAGGGGTCTTTGCCCAGATGTGTTGATGTTTTACCATCCTTGTGGGAGGCTTCTCTCATGTCCCCGCATGGAGCTGGAGCTGAAAGAGGGAGCTCATCTGCGCTCTCTCCGGGTGGGATTCGAACCTGGCAGCCATCAGGTCAGCAACCCAACATTCAAGTCACAAGGCTTTAATCTACTAGGCCACTGGGGGCTCCTACAATTCCTAGTGTCATGAATACTTTTTAAAACAAAGGCTCTTTTTATTACAATTTCCAGTGTGAGAGGGTATATCAGAACCTTTACCCTTTTACACAAAGAATAACATTGGGCATATAGACATACAGATTCCATGTAACTACATTGGATTCACAAACAACCTATGGTTACATTGGCTAACAGACAAAGGGGGATTACATTTTTACTTCACACACATGTACATGCATTCATCCGCATTCATGCATAATAATAATAATAATAATAATAATAATAATAATAATAATAATAATAATAATAATAATAATACATCACACAGTCCTAGACACTTGGGAAATGTTCGACTTGTGATTTTGTGATACGAAATCCAGCATATCTATTTTGTTTACTGTGTCATAATAAAATAATAATAATAATAATAGTAAATTATACTCCACCACCATCTCCCCATGGGGACTTGGGGCGGCTCACATGGGGCAAGGCCTGACTAACACAATTTACAAAAACTACAGCATAAATACATTGAACAATATACAAAAAAAAAAAAAGACACACACACACAGAGTAAGACAATAAAACAAGAGTTAATACAGCAGTAAGAGTTAATACAACTGATGACCATTTCTCCATTCTTCCTCTGTGAATAACATCTATTAGGCTAGACCGCGTCCTTGCAAATCTGCCAATGCAGTTTCAAAACTCCTAAACTTCAAAGCGCCAAAACTCCAAAATGTCCCAAGAACAATGTCAAGGATCAGAACTAACTACTACTAAACTTTATTTATATACCGCTCTATCTCCTCTAGAGGAGTCAGGGCGGTTTCCAACATGTATACAAAAACAGCCAATTGTCAAAACAACATACAACTTGAAACACAGCAAACATAATAAACACATCATAACAAGGCAAAACAATTCAGTTAAAATAGACATAGTTACAGGCAGAATCCACACCAGAACCTGATCCCCTGAAATGTAAAATGTCTCCAAAACACATTCCTTCCTCTTCCATTGAGAAAAGGAGGCAAGTGACCAGACTGTGTTCCATTGTGGATCTGCCCTTCCCAAGATACACCGTCTCTTTCAAGAGATCATATCATGGAGGGCGTGCCAGACTCCTCTAGTCTGCCACAATTTTTGGAATGTTAGGAGGTAATAAGGTAATGAGGTCACTTATATAGTAATATTTCGTTGATGTCCCAAAGAGCTGTAAATTAATGATAGACATCTTCCATCCTGGAATATGTTGATTCCATCTCAGTTTCCTGGCAGATGTGGACTCTCAAGGAGCTCTGTGTTGACTTCCTTCTTAATGTAAAGAACCTTGTAAACAGGAATGTTGTGTGTTTTCCAGGTATATACTTCACAACCTCTGAGGATGCCTACCATAGAGGTGGGCAAAACGTCAGGAGAGAATACTTCTGGAACATGACCATACAGCCCGGAAAACACACAACAACCCTGTGATCCCGGCCATGAAAGCCTTCAACAACAACCTTGTAAACATTTCCTTAACTTAAAAGAGCCATTGTCTCTGATTAATGTAAACACGTTTTCCCCCAACTCAACTCAGCAATGTCAACAATACATCATTTGTCACAGTTCTTTCCAGCAACTTTTAAATGACAGTTCAGCAAGCAGGCAGTTAGTCATTGCAGGCCTTAATCTTTTAGAATGGTGTCTTCAGCCAAATTAGGCCCCATCCAAACACCTTTCATATAATTCATTCATACCCACACATATTAAATCCACATTTGTAAAATCTGCACATCATATTTTCGTGACACACACAGCCTACTGGAAGTTAGGAATTGTGGGAGTTGAATTCCAAAACACCCGCAGGGCCAAAGTTGGGCCATGCCTGTCATAGAGCATACTTTCCAGACCTTCAATCATTTTGGTAGTTTTAGCCTACATCTTTAATCTGTTGAGGTGATTTTGGATCCCAATCCGGCCCTCTGGGTATTACTAGCCTGTCTTCCCAACTTGGTCCCATCAGGAAATTTGATCTGCACTGCTTTCTATTTTGTCATCCAAACCACTGATAAAGATAACGCATAATTGAAGGTTAAATTGCCTCTGTGTCTGTCTCTGTCTCGGTTCTATGTGTAGATGGGGATTGAATGTTTGCCCTATATGCATATAATGTGATCCGCCCTGAGTCCCCTTTGGGGTGAGAAGAGCGGAATATAAATACTGTAAATAAATAAATAATCCTGAAAGGCCCAGGACAGAGCCCCCTCCCCTTGGCATCCCGCTGGACAGAAGCACCCTTTGGGCTCAGCCAGTTCCCAGTCTGCCCAGTCTCCCTGGCTCACCTTCTCTATCTCCTGCTCGGAGACCAGCATGACCACCACGGAGACCTTCTGCTCGTAGATCATGAGCCAGAAGTCGGAGGCGGTGCCCACCAGCGGGGCCTGGGTGGCGATGATGGTGGGGCAGTAGGAGGAGAGGTCCTCGATCCGACTGGCGTTGATGTAGTCGTCCTTCCCGGACTGCAGCACCACGCGGTTCTTGTCGTAGGGCATGATGTCCTGGTGCCGGTTCTTCATGGCGTAGCAGCGGGCGATGGCGATGGAGCGCTGCCGGGCGTCCTTCTCCTGGGCCTCCTGCAGCTCCTTCCACAGGCCGTCCAGCTCCGTGCCCCCGGGGCCGGGCCTCCCCAGCGCCGCCACCGCCTCCTGGAAGCGCTCCAGCTCCGAAAGCAGCCGCCGCAGCCGCTCGGGCTTCTCGTAGGGGTCGTTCTCGATCAGCTGCACTGCCTTGGGGCGCAGGCCGTCCTTGGCGTCCGCCTTGGTGGGCTGCAGCAGGGGCTGCCCCACCGCCGCCTTGGGCCCGCCGTGCTGGCTCTCGGGGCTGGAGGAGAGCAGGTCGTCGGTGGTGGAGGAGGAGGAGCCTTGCCGGTGGAAGGGGGTCTCGGAGGGGCCCTGCAGCGAGGAGGGCGGCATGGGGGGCTGCGGCTGCGGGGAGGGGGCCGGCGAGGGCAGGGCAGGCCCCGGGACCACCACTCCTCCAGGCATCTGGGTCAGGCCTGGGCTGGGTGGCGGAGGGGGCGGCTGCTGCTGCGGTCCCGGGGGGAGCGGGGCAGCAATGGCGGACCCCGGACCATATGCCCCTTGGGCTGCCGGGGGCATTGGCTGCATGGTGGGGCGCAGGGGCTGGCCAGGCCCCACCAGGCCCACCGTGATGCTGGAGCCCCTGGGGACCTGGGTCGGGAAGGCCATGGTCCCAGAGTGGGGAGGGAGCGCCATTGGAGGGGGCATTTTGTCGGGCAGCTGGTAGTGCTGGGGGGGCATCTGCCTGGGGATCTGTCCCTGGACTGCGGGGTGAACGGGGCCTTGGCTCAGGACGGTGGACGGGACAGAGGCCTGGGGAGGGAAGGGGCCCTGGAAGTGGCCCTGCTGGGGGGGCTGGCTTCGGGGCAGAAACTGAGGCTGGTACGGCTGGCCCGCAAGCGCCTGGGGAGGTTGGGCCTGCTGGTCGAGGGGGCCCTGGAGATGCCTGTGAGGAGGAAAACCGGCCTGTGGATGGGGCTGAGCGGCAGAGTAAGGAGTCACGGCCGGTGGCATGAAAGTAGGCCCACTCACTTGGCCGTAAGGAAACTGGGCCGCGGGCCCTTGTGGTCCCACAAACCCTCCCTGCGGAGGAGGAGGAGGAGGGGGTGCTGCCCACTGAGGGGCCGGGCCGGGGATTCCTCTGGGGGTGGTGCAGCTGGAGATGGGGCCCTGGATGCTGTCCACGGTGGTGGTAGCCGGACGGACGGCCTGCGCCTGGGAGGGGAAGTGGTGGGCCCCAAAGTTCTGGTGGGGAACCACCGTCGTGGGCCTCACCGCCAGAGGCATGGGCTGCGCAGGGGCCACCACCACATTCCCGTGGGCTGGACGGCCCATGCCGTAACCCCCGCCTGGGGCAGAGACTGACATGGGGATGTGCTGGGGGGAGGTGTGCTGGGGGGGCAGGGGGGCCCCCTGGTAGGGCGGTTGCATGGGGGCCAAGGGGGGCCCCTGCACAATGGTCCTCGTGGGATAGACCTGAGCGTTGGGCACCGCGGAAGGGGCAGAGCTCAGTGGGGGGAGGCCCGCCCGAGGCATGGGAGGCGGCATCTGGTGGGAGGGGAAGGGGCCGGGGTCCAGGACTCCGGGGAAAGGCCTCTGTCCAGGGGCAACAGCGAGGGCTCTGGGGGGCTGGTACTGCCCAGGCATGGGCCCCCCTGCCATGAAGTGTCCCGGGCTGAAGGGAGCCTGGGCCTGGCTTGCTCTGGGCGGCGGCAAAGGGGTGACACCAAAGGCCTCGGGGCCCGCACCCCCAAAGCCCGCACAGGCAAAGGCCGGGTCCATGCCAAGGGCCGCCAGGGCATCGGGGGGCAGCTGGGCCAGGTGAGAGGCCAGCACCTCAGGCGGGAGGCTCCTCAGCTCCTCCGGCAGGTCGGCCAAAGAGAGGGAGGCCAGGGCCGGCATCATCTCGACTCCCTCCGGGTCCGTAGGCTTCTTCTGAAGCGGTGGTTTCGGGGTCGTAGGCCTGGGCGGGGGCCTCAGCTTTGCCTCCCTGGAAATGACAAGAGCACACAGAGAGTAGAAAGAGAGACCAGGAAGCAGTGGAAACATCTGCCGTAAAGGAAAAGCCCTCCTGCCACCTCCACTGCCTCTGCAAAGAAACTCTCAAGAAGTGAACAAGGGCACCCAGTGTCAGAAGTATTAAAAATTAACCAGGTATTTTTAATTACAAAAATGTAAGTCAAGCACTGAAAGGGTTAAATGGAGTCAATGACTCAGCATGAGTTGTTGTTCAATATAAACAAGGGTGCCTGTAGCTGAGTAAGCCGCAGTGTGAGAAGGCCTCAGAATGAGAAAGAACTCTTTATGAGAAGGCCTGGTGAGAGAAGCTTTGGTGAGAGAAGCCCCAGGTTGAAGGCCTCATGTGAAGGCTGCTGTGTGTAAAGCTCCTGTGTGAAGCTCCTGTGTAAGTTTGTTCTGAGAGAAGGCTCTATGAGAGCGAAGCTGTTTATCTGCATGAGAGAGAAGCCCAGCGTGGAAGCATAGAAGGACGTACAGTAGAGTCTCACTTATCCAACTTCCACTTATCCAACGTTCTGTATTATCCAGTGCTACCTTGGGCCCACCATGCTGGCTCTGCTTTTTAGTAGTCCATGTTTTTGTAGTCAATGTTTTCAATACATTGCAATGTTTTGATGCTAAAGTCATACATACAGTAATTACTATATAACGTTACCATGTATTGAACTGCTTTTTTCTATCAGTTTGTTGTAAAACATGACATTTTGGTTCTTAATTTGTAAAACCATAATGTAATTTGATGTTTAATAGCCTTTCCCTGAATCCCTCCTTATTATCTAACATTGTCACTTATCCAGCATTCTGCTGACCTGTTTATGCTGGATAAGTGAGACTACTGTATAAAGGACTTTATTTGTGTTATGGAAACTTTTGTAAATAGTGCAACCATATTATTTCGCTAGAAAGAAAAGCCTCCTAAGGAAAAGATAACATCTGTCTGTGTGTTTTTGTTTGTTCTATCACCTTTGGCTACTGGTGCTGGGTCACACTGCTGCTAATAAGTTACTCTGCTGTACATTTATGGGGAGGGTCTTCTGTTAATAAGCCCGCTCGCCCAACATCCAGGTGTGTCAGGGCTGCATGTCTTGTCATTGGGGGGCGGGGGGTGTGTGTGTGTGTGTGTGTACCTGCCGCTTGCACAGCCTCACCTGGTCAGTTGGGAGTGCTGCTATCACTGTGTGAGGAAAAGCAGAACCACCTCCAAGTGCATGCATTCCCCTCCTGACTGCCTTCACTCCCCAGTTATTGGGGTGGGGTGGGGGGGGGGCACTTACTTTGCCAAGGCCTGCTGTCTGGCCGCTTCGGCCGCTTTGCAGGCCACCCGTCCCTTCTCCAGGAGCTTGGCCACTTTGCTCTCCAGATCGGCGTAGAAGTCCTTCCCCTCCTGGGACTTCTTCATCAGGTCTTCATACGCTTCGTAGGAAGCCACCAAAGACTGCAGGGTCGTGTTCCACCTGAGGGAAAAGATAATAATGCGTTTTCTGCTGCCCCTGAGACTGGGATGCATTGGAGTGAGGGATTCAAATTACAGGCAAAGAGATTCCATATCAGTATTAAGGAGAATCTCCCAAAGGTTAGAGCCGTTTGACAGCGGGATGTACAGCTGCTGCTGCCTGGGAGTCTGTGGACTCTCCTTCTCTGAAGGTTTTTCAGCAGAGGCTGGATGGCCATCTGCCGGGGCTGCTTGGATTGTATCTTCCTGCCTGTCAGAAGGGGTTGGACGGGTCTTTTCCAGCTCTATGATTCCAAGACTCTCCACTTCCAATCCAGGCATGTTTCTGGGGTGAAGATCTGCAGGTCTTGAAGGCCAAGGGAGAGCAGGAAGAGACTGTTGCCCTACTCATGCATGCCCCACTTGTGGAGCTTCTTTTTAGAGTTATCATTTATAGACCCTGCGTAACACTTATGTTCTTATGGGAGGAATTCCAGGGAGTGGGGGATTCTACTAAAACAGGGGGTCTGAGGTTCAGACCCATTGCTTATTAATCCCAAAGATATGGAGAACCAAAGCATATAAGAATTGTTGAGCTATAGAAAGGAAATGTGCCCCCGTGGGCATTATGTGAGCTCTGACTTCCACCCCAGTATTTTCCAGCCAAAATTAGTCCTTTCCAATCTCCTTAAGAAGCCTTTCATAACAAATGAGCTGGATTTGGACAAGAAAGGCAGAAGGAAAGTGGAGAAACCTCTCTTCCAGCCTCCGTCCCCGGTGCCACAGCCTCCCCGCACTCACTTGTGCTCCACCTCCGACAAGGCCTTGCGCACGGTGGCGTACTTGACGTTGGCCTCGGTCAGGGCTTTGAGGATGTTCTCCTGGGCCGCCAGGTTCTGCTCCAGGTAGACCTTGATCTGGTCGTACTTCTTCAGCTGCTCCTCAAAGAGTTTCTGGAGCAAGAGAGAGTCAAGGCAAGAGGGTGAGCGGTCAGGGGCAAGGAAGGGGCAGGAGGAAGAAAGGGGCAAAAATGGAGGAATCAGGAATATATCAGGAGCTGTGGTGGCACAATGGGTTAAACAGTTTGCATCCACGAGACAGGGTGAGCTCCCGTCTGTCAGCCCTAGTTCCTGCCAATCTAACAGTTCGAAAACATGCAAATGTGAGTAGATAAAGAGATGCTCCAAAGCAATCTTGTTGGCCACAAGACCAGGTGGTGACAACAGCAAGCCAGCTGTAATTAACTGCAATGAATCACTCTGACCAGGAGGTCATGAGTTCGAGGCCCGCTCGGAGCCTATATTTGTCTTGTCTTTGTTCTATGTTAAAGGCATTGAATGATTGACTATATGTGTAATGTGATCTGCCCTGAGTCCCCTTCGGGGTGAGAAGGGCGGAATATAAATGCTGTAAATAAATAAATAAATAAATGCAGAAAAGCACCTCCCAGAACCAGAGATGAGCCGGAAATGAAAGGGGAAGCCTTGCCTTTGTTTGTGTCTCTCATGTGATTGTAAAGGCATTGAATGTTTGCCTATGTTATGTAAATGCTGGATTCTGCTCTGAGTCCCATGGAAAGAAGGGCGGAATATAAAGTGTATTATTATTATTATTATTATTATTATTATTATTATTATTATTATTATTATGTAGATCAGAGAGGTTGGAAGTGGCTTCCTATTGGATCACTGCCCTGGCCCATTTTGTTTGGGAGACCTGCCCTGGCTTTGTCCAAAGTGGCAGCTTCCAGGTGTATTAGACTACAACTCCCATGATCCTACAGCCATCAAGTCCCTGGGGCTTGTATTGTTAATTATATACCGTATATACTCGAGTATAAGCCAACCCGAATATAAGCCGAGACACCTAATTTTACCATAAAAAACCTGGGGAAGCATTGACTCCAGTATAAGCCAAGGGTAGTAAATTTCAGAAATAAAAATAGATGCCAATAAAATTACATTAATTGAGGCATCAGTAAGTTAAATGTTTTTGAATATTTACATCAAGCTCAAATTTAAGATAAGACTGTCCAACTCTGATCAAATCATTCTTCTCATCTTCTTCAATGTAAATGTGCTTATATATCCTTTTAATAATAACAGAGTAAAATAATACATGTAATAATAATAAATACAGGAAAATAATACAAGTAATAATAAATAGAGTAAAATAATAAATGCAACAATAATAATAAGATCAGAGAAATAATAAATGTATTAATAATAAAAATAAAAATAGAGTAAAATAAATGTAATAGTAACAACAACAACAACAACAACAACATGATACGGACTGACTTATGGATAAAGCATGAGGTTTTGGGACGAACGGATCTGAGCATATGTATGTTTTAAATTTATATACTGTAATTTTATACTGTATTTAATAATTTTAACTGATTTTATGTAGATTGATTTTGTATAGGCACCTAATTGTGCCCGTGTTGTAAGCCGCCCTGAATCCCTACAGGTGAGAAGGGCGGGATACAAATATTGGAAATAAATAAAAAAAATAAGAGAAAAATAATAAATGTAATAATACCAATAATAATAGAGAAAGATAATAAATGTACTATATATTCTCGAGTATAAGCTGACCCAAATATAAACCAACCAGGACCCTCACCCAAGTATAAGCCGAGGGGGGCTTTTTCAGTCTTAAAAAGAGAGCTGAAAAACTAGGCTTATACTCGAGTATATACAATAAGTGTGTGTGTCTTGTTTACTTTATATCCTGCCTTCCTTCCTGTATGAGACCCAAGGCAGTTCACAATATAAATAAGATGTGGGCCAACTTTGGCCCTCCAGGTGTTTTGGACTGCAACTCCCACAATTCCTAACAGCCTACCGGCTGTTAGGAATTGTGGGAGTTGCAGTCCAAAACACCCGGAGGGCTGAGGTTTGCCCATGCCCAGAAAGCCACGGTGCCTGACCTTCATCTCGGACTCGAGTATATACAATAAGTGTGTGTGTCTTGTTTACTTTATATCCTGCCTTCCTTCCTGTATGAGACCCAAGGCAGTTCACAATATAAATAAGATGTGGGCCAACTTTGGCCCTCCAGGTGTTTTGGACTGCAACTCCCACAATTCCTAACAGCCTACCGGCTGTTAGGAATTGTGGGAGTTGCAGTCCAAAACACCCGGAGGGCTGAGGTTTGCCCATGCCCAGAAAGCCACGGTGCCTGACCTTCATCTCGGACTCGAGTATATACAATAAGTGTGTGTGTCTTGTTTACTTTATATCCTGCCTTCCTTCCTGTATGAGACCCAAGGCAGTTCACAATATAAATAAGATGTGGGCCAACTTTGGCCCTCCAGGTGTTTTGGACTGCAACTCCCACAATTCCTAACAGCCTACCGGCTGTTAGGAATTGTGGGAGTTGCAGTCCAAAACACCCGGAGGGCTGAGGTTTGCCCATGCCCAGAAAGCCTCGGTGCCTGACCTTCATCTCGGACCGGTCGGTGGTGACCAGGGAGGTGGTGATGTCGTCCTTCTGGATCATCTCGCGCAGCTGCTGCTCTAAGGAGACCCGCTGGTCCTTCATCTCCTGCACTTTGGACAGGATCCGCTTCAGGTTCTGCATCACCTGCTGGTCCTCTGCAGGGCGAGACGGGGCTGGTCAGGCTCCAGCCGAGAGCAGGGCCAAAAGGGAAAGACTGTGTCCTGACTCTCACCTTCGGTCAGGCTGGGGCTGGGCAGGGCCGCCCTCACTTGCTCCAAGGGCCCGCTGAGCAGCCGCAGGTTGCTGATGTGCAGGTTCATGGCCTTGTGCAGCTCCGTGTTGGTGAAGCTGGCCTTCTCGTGCACCTCCATGTACTTGGCCCACTCCTTGGCCACTTCGGCCAGCCCCGAAGAGGAGGAGGAGGGTGCAGTGGCCGGAGGGGAGTCCTGCTGCTGTGGAGCGGCGGTCTTGCCCAATGTCTCCCGTTGCTTCTGCTCCTGGGCCTCGTCTTCGTCCAGAAGGTCCTTGATTTCCCGCAGAGAGGCCTCCACGTCTGTAAAGACTCCCGAGAGGACTGGCGGGAGAGAGAAGAGCATCAAAGAGGAAGCAAAGCAAGGTGGGATCGGACAGGTGTCAAACACTTAATCCTGCCAAGTTTACTTGAGGCACCACGTATGTATTTCTGCCAATCCTTTGGTTGTGCAAGGACACAAATGTA
The DNA here is from genome assembly GCF_035594765.1 of Anolis carolinensis. Lineage (NCBI taxonomy): Eukaryota > Metazoa > Chordata > Lepidosauria > Squamata > Anolidae > Anolis > Anolis carolinensis. The sequence goes on from NC_085846.1 coordinate 117,986,111, forward strand.
GAATTGCCAGAAATACACACACAATATTTGCCTATACAGCTATAAACCTTTTTATTCAGGCAGGCTTTTTAAAGAAGATTTTTAAGATCAAGTCAGGGCGTGATGAGGTTTTGAGTTTTGAATGTGTTTTTATGAATTTTAACTGAATTTTTATAATACCAATGATATTTAATTTTGTTTTAATGTTCTGTTAGAAATAGCAACCCCTCAAGCCTTTTACTATTTATTTGATAATATATATAGTAGAGTCTCACTTATCCAAGCTTCACTTATCCAAGGTTCTGTATTATCCAAGGCAGTCTGCCTTTTAGTAGTCAATGTTTTTGTAGTAAATGTTGCAATGTTTTGGTGCTAAATTTGTAAATACAATAATTACTACATAACATTACTGTGTATTGAACTGCTTTTTCTGTCAATTTCTTGTAAAACATGATGTTTTGGTGCTTAATTTATAAAATCATAATGTAATTTTATGTTTAATAGGCTTTTTTCTTAATCTCTCCTTATTATCCAAGATTTTCGCTTATCCAATGTTCTGCCGGCCCGTTTATCTTGGATAAGTGAGACTCTACTGTATATATTAATAACCTGTATTCTAAGTGTATGTTGAGTTGCCAGCTATACTGTACCTCTTTGGTGCTGGAGGGGTTATAAACATGTGATTGTACTGAGCATGTTCAGACTCAGGACTCCATTTTATACTCAGTATCTGCTATCCACCTCCGTGGAAGTGGATGAATGTCTGCTTTACACCTCAGTGGTGGTGGATGCATGTTACTGTTTGAACTTCAGTAGAGAAGTATGACTTAGGGACTTCAGTGAGTACAACTATACCTAAGGACTATGGACTATTGATTGAGAATGAGACTCTGTGTACTCAACAAAGAAAGAGGAACTACATCCTATCTATGACTGAATTTTAATAAGAAATATGCCTGTATTTGGATTGTTGTTTACACAGTTTAAATATGTTATAAGCTACTTTGGGTCCCGTGAGGGAAAAAGCGGGATAGAAATAAAGATATTATTATTATTATCATTATTATTGTTGCCGTTGTTGTTGTTACAGGAGGCCTTTGGTGGTGGTGAAGTAAAAACCCCATTATTATGCATCTGTTTTAAAGCACGGGGATTGCATCCAGGGGCAAAAGAAATCATTCTACTTGGGAGACCTATTTATGGCACTTTCTGATGACCCCACATTTACTCAGCACCTGCTTACCCTGCATGGACTGGACCAGGTTCTTCACGGTCTCTGGGCGCACACTCAGGGCCGCGCATTTCTCCATCAAGACCGGCGGAATGTGGTTGTACATGTCCAGGTTGTCGACGGTCTCCGGATCCAGCTGCAGGGAGTCCATGAACTGCCTACAAAGAGAGGGAAGCCATGGCAGGGCCCAGTCTGCTTCGAGGATGAAAAAACCCTTTTGAAATCCACTCCCAGAGAAGAGTTTTTGATTATGAAGAAGGCAGGAAGTGTTAAGAGAGGGCTTTCCAGGTTTTATTTCTTAGTGACTTTCAAAATAAGGATCGCACAATTAAACAGGAAATAACACTTTCAAATGTTACATAGTGTTACATTGGAGAGATTCACTCCCAGCCAAACAAGACTCATGGCCTTCCTATTGACACCCACAAGGACCATACAATTCCCTTCCTTGTCTCCCCATTATATCACCCTTTAGTGGCTCTACCCAACTTTGGTATTGCTCTTCTCCCCCCACCCACCCACATTCTTATTGTATTAATATACAGATGATGAACATTGAACAATTGAACATTGAACAACATTGAACCCTATCCATCCTTTCTGGGACCATACGTACTCAAGGACTTCGTTTTTCGCCTCAATCTTGGCCATGACTTCCCTCAGCAGCTTGGCCTTCTCCTCACTGGAACAAAAAGAAGAGGAAGCACAGAAGCGTCAAGGCAAGAACTGAAGGGAAGGCGTTCCTGAACCAGGAGGATAAGGCTTCCCTTTGGCTAAGTGGAACCTCACCACCAAACGCCTGCACATGATTCAGAGACCAGCACTCCTTAACATCAGTGTCTCCTCCTTCAGAAGTTGGCATGGCACTGACTCCTAAGGTCTCCAAAGTGGGTTCTTCCTGACTATAAAGCAAGGGAGAGCAACCCCCGGGAGCCGGAAATCTGCCTTCCCCTCTGCAACAGGCCTGGGAAGACCCTGTATCCAGGGGCCGGGACAGTTTAGGGATTCTGCTAGTGTACTGACCACCCCGCTGCACTACAGTCTCCCTGCCTGAGCTAGCAGGGATGGTCTCTGGCCTGGCGCTGGAGTCCCAACGACTCATTGTGCTGGGGGACTTCAATGTCCATGCCGAGACCACTCCTTCTGGTGCAGCTCAGGACTTCATGGCCGCCATGGCAACCATGGGGCTGTCCCAACTAGTATCTGGCCCTACCCACAGAGTGGGGCACACACTTGACTTGGTTTTCTGCCAGGGAGGGGAGGAAGGTGGCGGTGTGGAGGAGCTCACCATCGCTCCTTTGCCATGGACCAACCATCACCTGATCAGGTTTAGAATCACTGCGCCCCCCAACCTCCGCAGGGGTGGAGGACCCAAAATGGTCCGCCCCAGGAGGCTTATGGATCCGGATGGATTCCTGATGGCTCTTGGGGAATTTCCCGCCACCTTGGCTGGTGATTCTGTTGATGCTCTGGTCGCCCTCTGGAACAAGGAGGTGACTAGGGCAATAGACACCATCGCTCCGGAACGTCCCCTTTCGAGTACCCGAGCTAAACCATCTCCTTGGTTCACTGAGGAGCTGGCAGTGATGAAGCGAAAGAAGAGGGGACTAGAGGGTGTGTGGCGTTCGAAGCCGAGCGAGCCAAACCGAACACGGCTATGTCTCTATCTCAGGGCATATGCCACGGCAATAGATACTGCAAAGAATGTTTTCTTTGCAGCTAATATTGCGTCCGCAAAGAACCGTCCGGCGGAGCTGTTCCGAGTTGTCAGAGGTTTGTTATATCCCGCCCCCCAAGACGGGATCCCTGACAACTCGGCAGCCCGCTGTGAAGCATTTGCTCAGTTCTTTGCGGACAAAGTCGCTTTGATCTGTTCTAGCTTTGACACCATATTAACGGCAGTCTCCGAGGATGTAGCAAGAGCACCTGCTTGTCCCATTTTGATGGATTCGTTTCAATTGGCTCAGCCTGTGGACGTGGACAAGGTGCTTGGAGAGGTGAGGTCTACCACATGCATCCTAGACCCCTGCCCATCCTGGCTGGTGAGAGAAGCCAGAGGGGGGTTGGCCGAGTGGGTGAAGGTGGTGGTGAATGCCTCCCTTCGGGAAGGCATATTTCCAGCGAGCCTGAAATTGGCTGTGATCAAACCGCTGTTGAAGAAGCCATCACTGGACCCCACTCAATTGGAGAACTATCGGCCTATTTCCAATCTCCCCTTTTTGGGCAAGGTCGTGGAACGTGTGGTGGCCGCACAACTCCAGGCATTCTTGGTAGATACCGATTATCTGGATCCGGCACAGTCTGGCTTCAGGCCGGGGCATGGTACCGAGACAGCCTTGGTCGCCTTAGTCGATGATCTACGCCGCGAGCTGGACAGGGGGAGTGTGTCCCTGCTGGTTCTGCTGGACCTCTCAGCGGCCTTCGATACTGTCGATCACGGTATCCTTCTGGGGCGCCTTGCCGGGATGGGTCTCGGAGGCACTGTTTTGCAGTGGCTCCGGTCCTTCCTGGAAGGTCGGTCCCAGATGGTGTCCTTGGGGGACACCTGCTCGGCCCCACAACCATTGACTTGTGGGGTCCCGCAGGGTTCAGTACTGTCCCCCATGTTGTTTAACATCTACATGAAGCCACTGGGAGAGATCATCCGGAGTTTCGGGGTGAGGTGTCATCTGTACGCAGATGATGTCCAGCTCTGTCACTCCTTCCCACCTGTCACTAAGGAGGCTGTCCAGGTCCTGAAGCGGTGTCTGGCCGCTGTATCGGACTGGATGAGGGCGAACAAATTGAAACTTAATCCAGACAAGACAGAGGTCCTCCTGGTCAGTCGCAGGGCTGAACAGGGAATAGGGTTACAGCCTGTGCTGGACGGGGTCGCACTCCCCCTGAAGACGCAGGTTCGCAGTCTGGGGGTTCTCCTGGACTCATCGCTGAGCCTGGAACCCCAGGTCTCGGGGGTGGCCAGGGGAGCCTTCGCACAACTAAGACTTGTGCGCCAGCTGCGCCCGTTCCTTGGGAGGTCTGACTTGGCCACGGTGGTCCACGCTCTGGTTACATCCCGTTTGGACTACTGCAACGCTCTCTACGTGGGGTTGCCTCTGAAGACGGCCCGGAAGCTCCAACTAGTACAACGGGCGGCAGCCAGACTAATAACTGGGGCGGCTTACAGGGAGCGTACCACCCCCTTGTTAAGCCAGCTCCACTGGTTGCCGATATGCTACCGAGCCCAATTCAAAGTGCTGGTTTTGACCTATAAAGCCTTAAACGGTTCTGGCCCAATCTACTTGTCCGAACGTATCTCCTCCTATGAGCCAGGAAGATCCCTGAGGTCATCTGGAGAGGCCCTGCTCTCAGTCCCGCCTGCCTCACAGGCGCGGCTGGTGGGAACGAGGGACAGGGCCTTCTCGGTGGTGGCTCCCCGGCTATGGAACACCCTCCCCAGAGATATACGGCAAGCCCCAACCCTTTTGAGTTTTAGAAAAGCCTTAAAAACATGGCTTTGTGCCCAGGCTTTTAATGAATAAATGATAAAGACGACCCAGATTGTTATATGGATAAAGTTGGAGGATATTGGACGAACGGATTTTAAACACGTTTTATGTTTTATATTTTATACTGTATTTAATTGGTTGTATTTTTTATATGTTGTTGTTTTTAATGATGTATCGGCATCGAATTGTTGCCAATTGTACGCCGCCCTGAGTCCCTCCGGGTGAGAAGGGCGGAATAGAAATATTTGAAATAAATAAATAAAATAAAATAAATAAATTTCCATGGGGAATCTAAGAGAACCTTTGGGTGATCCAAAAACAATCAACTCCCCCCCCCCCCCCCCCACACACACACATGACCAAATCTCTAGATCTTAGCATGGAGGACAGTGTTTGCCATTAATTATTTATTATTATTTATTAGTGACATTTATATCCCGCCCTTCTCACCCCGAAGGGGACTCAGGGTGGCTTACAAGTTATATTTACATACAATATATTATATTATTAGCATAGCAGAATAGAAGCATTATATATTACTACAGTAGAGTCTCACTTATCCAACATCATTTATCCAGCATTCTGGATTATCCAATGCAATCTGCCTTTTAGTAGTCAATGTTTTTGTAGTCAATGTTTTCAATACATTGTGATGTTTTGGTCTTAAATTCGTAAATACAGAAATTACAACATAACATGACTGTGTATTGAACTGCTTTTTCTGTCAATTTGTTGTAAAACATGATGTTTTGGTGCTTAATTTGTAAAATCATAATGTAATTTGATGTTTAATAGGATTTTCCTTAATTCCTCCTTATTATCCAACATATTCGCTTATCCAATGTTCTGCCGGCCCATTAATGTTGGATAAGTGAGACTCTATTGTATATTGTACTATACCACTATACTGCAATATTAGTAATATTACATGTAATATAAATATACAATTACAATAATGTATTATTATTATATTGTATTACATTATAGTATTATTAATATTATTTCCCAGCTTTAGGAGAAACTGGACATTTCAGGGCACTTTGTTCCCTTTCACTTATTTGAGGTTCAGATGAGTTCCCCACATTTCCTGTTTCAAAAGAAAAGTGAGGTGATTTACAGAAAAGCCACACGCTGGCAGCCTTGGAGAATCTCGGCCGAATGCCTTCCTAGCCGGGCTTTAGCACAGCAGGTTAAACCACCAGCTGCAATAAATCTTTTCGGTTGAAAGGTTGATATGGTAGTATGAAGCCCGGGTCAAGGTGAGCCCCTGAACTTTAGCCCAGCTTCTGCAACCTCGCGGTTCAAAAGCAAAATGTGAGTAGATAAATAGGGACTGCTTAAAAGTGAGGAGGCATTAAGGCACCCATAATGCCAGAAAAATGCCGGTGGTTCAGTGAAAAAGGAGAAAGTTATGGACAGAGCTCTTCGGCAGGGAAATGGAACAACAGCACCACCTATGGCCAGAACCGAGCACGAGCCTCCAAGAAGCCGAAGATGGGAAAAGCCTATATACCTCTACCCTTGATCAAGTGTCTGTCATGTCTGTGTATAAACGGCATTGAATGTTTGACACATATGTATGTTCTGTGATCCGCCCTGAGTCCCCTTTGGGGTGAGAAGGGAGGAATATAAATACTGTAAATAAGTAAATAATACCCTCCATCCTTGAATCACCCTTGATTCTGTTTGCTCTCAAACACCATCACGAGAAATGGAAAGGCCAGACAGGTTCGCAGAACGCAAAGGAAGTGGCTGCTCACCTGTAAAGGGAGGATGCTTCGTGGGCAGCCATGGGGACCAGCTTGGCAAAAATATCGGGGCCGGTCACGGCGGGGTCCGTGGGGTTGACCGGGAGGGCCTTCACCAGGGGGGCACCTGCGGGAGAGAGAGAGAAAGAAAGTGGGGCTAAGGAGGGACTCCCAGGGAGGCTTTAACTGGCGCATTGGAAACATCAGGAGGCCTGGGCTGTGGCGCAGCCGGGAGAGCAAGCCAGCTGCAATTAACTGCAATGAATCACTCTGACCAGGAGGTCATGAGTTCGAGGCCCGCTCGGAGCCCATGTTTGTTTGTCTTTGTTCTATGTTAAAAGGCATTGAATGTTTGCCTATATGTGTAATGTGATCCACCCTGAGTCCCCTTCGGGGTGAGAAAGAAGGGCGGAATATAAATGCTGTAAATAAATAAAATAAACTATTGTGGGAAATAGCAACCTTCTATTAGCCTCTTATACTAGTTATTTGTTATGCATTTATAATTGAGACTGCTGACTATATTGTATGTGTGTATCGGTGTGTATTTTCCCTTAACTCTAAGTTGTTAGAGGTTGTGGGAGGGACTACAGACCATGTGACCCAGATCTTAGAATGTTCAGAGTGAGAATCCATTTTAGAATGCGTCTGAATCAGAAGTCAGTTGGAGTCAGTTAAGTCAGTTGAGGTTTGAGTCAGTTGGAAGTTAGAAGTCTGTGAAGTCTGTTGATATCAGTTAGAGCAGGAGTATAGTCAGTACGCTGCAGTGAGATGTCAGAGTATGAGTCTCTTTACAGCAGAAGCATTGTACATTATAGTATGGTTTTGAGTATAATTCAGTTAACATGAAACCAATAAGCAATGTACCTGTATGCTAAATATATGACGTTTGTAAGTAAATCAACAATGTTAACTTGTAATGAAGACTACTTATTTTTTGTTCTCTTGAGAGCATGATTTGAAACCAATATATATTTATGGAAGAATAAATGTTCGTTTTTAGGTAACTGAAACAACACTTCTGAAGATCTGCTATATATTTTATGCATTGGTATATCTTTGTTCCTAACAGTCCAACGAGATAACCAGGGATATCAGTCTAACAACTGAGAAACCTAATTTGCCTCACATGAATACTAGTAGATATTAACCACTACGGAGAAGGTTGACTCAGGAAGATCATACTTTACAAAAAGGTTATGATCTCTGACAAGGCCATGCCTTTCCAAAAGGTTATGATTATACCAAATAATATGAGCGCCAATTAATCATGCTTCCAAAAGCCTGTGAAGGTTCCTGGTTTTCCCAATACTTATGGCCTCAGGCAGCTCTGAAGGGAAAAGGTGCAAGTGCCTCCATGACAGGTTTAAGATGGCCGAGTGGTCTTTTGACAATATCAAGAGGCAAAAGACTGGCATCGTAAGCAATATTTCTTTGGTTTGCTCTTAAATTATCTATTTTGAGGGCTTTGATAGTGTGCCTGGCTGAAGGGGGTTAGACTGGATGGCCCTTGGAGGTCTCTTCCAACTCTATGATTGGATGAGTCTATGATTTTCAAAAGGTTCACAATGTCTGTGGTTCAGAGCTTTAGATATGCCGATATAAAAACAGACAAGAGAGGGACTGCTCTGCTGATTCTGAACATCACCTCACTTGGGCTGCTGTTTACTTATGTAGCGACTGCATTGTCTTTGCTTTACCTTTCACGGACTGCAAGGTGTCCAGGGCAGGGACAGCTTCGTGGTAGATGAAGTCGTTGTCCTTTTTGGCAGAGTTGTACCTGAAGGGCAGCCAAAGGCAAGAAAAGCATTGGTTTGAGGGAAAGAAAGAAACTAGGCCAGGCATAGGCAAACTTGGGCCCTCCCTCCAGGTGTTTTGGACTTCAACTCCCACAATTCCTAACAGCTGGTAGGGTGCTGACCCAAAAATAATATGAACATTCGCCCTGGCCTTGTCTTACTCAACTGCCAAATATGCCTGCCCTGTCTGGCACAAGTCTGCCCATGCGAAGCAGGTGAACATAGCACTGAACAAAACATGCAGAATAATCACAGGATGCCTTAAACCTACACCTGTTGATAAGCTCTACAAGTTCGCTGGCATCACCCCCTCCCCGACATGCAACGGGAAGTTGCTGCTAACTGTGAAATAAGGTTGAACACTGTGAAAGCCATTCTCTGCATAGCTATCAGCCTCCACTTAATAGACTCAAATTAAGGAAAAGCTTCACAAGAACCACCACTCCTTTTAATGTTCCTCCAGCAACAGCAAGAGCATCCCTCTGGGCAGCTAAACCTGGCAATCCCAACTGGATGGCCCCTTCACGAGGGTCTTCCTTCCTCCGGGGAAAACCCAGAATGGGCAACTTGGAAGTCCCTGAACACTCAGGAGCAGAGTGGGCAGATCAAAAGACAACCTGGCAAAAGGGCGCAACCTGGAGTAATCCTTCAGCTTGGGTGACTATGGAACAACTCCACATATGTATGTGAGAAAGAGTTGTTTAAAGCTACAGACAATAATTTAAAGCTACAGACAATGCGGTCACTATTGCCCGCTTTTGGTCTAAAACTATTTAGCTACTCGTGATCCCTTTATTTTATCAGTTTTAAAATTATTTATGTATGCAATGCTATATCTATATATATAAAAGAGTGATGGCATCAGGGCAGCGGACAAAACAACAAAACTAAATGCCCCACAACCTCAAAAATTGGCAGCACAACCTCTCATCCACGCCTCTACGTTCATACAACAAAAAGAAAAGAAAAATTAAGTCCTAGCCACAGCAACGCGTGGCCGGGCACAGCTAGTGTGTGTGTGTGTGTGTATGTGTGTGTGTGTGTGTGTGTACATATATATATACATACACACACACACACATATACATATACACATATACATATACACATATACATACACACACACACACACTGCACTGAGAATATTCCAGTGAGAATATTCCAGTCTCTGCAAACTGTTCTAGATGGATTTGAAAACACTTTCAAAGTCTAAAAGTAACAGGAAGACTGCAAACTGATATCTTGCTACATCAGGGATGATTCTGTGATCCATGAAAAGCAGGCTCGCTTCCCAATGCTACTGAACTGCAGCTCCTAGCACTCCTTACCACTGGCTACACCAGTTAATGCTGCTGGAACATGCAGTCCAACAACCTCTAGGGTCTCGTGCTTCCCACCCTTGCTTCCTTTTACACAGATTGTCTTAATGCAAATTAATTTGAGGGTAGAAAGGGTATGATCAAGCACACACTTACTTCCCGCCAATGACGTCCATGGTGAACCTCAGGGCCTCCTGCACCGTTTCAGGCTGGCCCTGCAAGAAGGAACACACAGGGTGAAGCCTTTGTCATCCCATTTCCTAATCAACACAAATCCATGGGTGGAAAATACAAAGGGGAACCTGTTAGAAAAGCATGGGTGACTCTGAGAGCTCTGGGTCAATGTCTTTATTAAAAGACATATATTAAGAGATATAGCAAAATAATACGTCCTCTGTGAAGCGCGTTGCTGTTGCTCCAGTGCCAAGTGAAAACATGGCTGGTTACTAGTGTTGGAGACCTGATTATTCTCGTCCAACTGTTTTTAAATTGTTTCAAACACCCTTCAATCTGTCCTGAGGGTCAAATGGCTTAATATGCTTTTAGTCTTTTTGCATTGTTTTAAACTGTTCAAAATAATTTTCATTGTACATGATCCAGCATTTTTTTATATTTTGGGGAGGGGATTTTAATAAATAAAAAATAACTATAAAGGTGGAATAAAGGTGGAAAGAGCGGTTACCTTGGCCAGTTTGATGGCTTCGTTGAGCTTGTCCAGGGCACTCTGGAAGTAGACGACCTGCAAATGGCAATCGTGTCCAGGTCAAGGAAAGTCAGAGTCCCATTGTATTCCACTTTGATCAAGACCTCAACTGGAATAAAGTCGTGTTCGGTTCTGGGACCCATATAATTTAAGAAAGATACTGACAGGCTTGAGGGGCTATCAAAATGGTTGTAGGTTTCGAATAGCTTAGGGAGATGCTGATGTTTAGCTTGAGGAAAGAAGGCTGAGGGTAATGGACATGAGAGGAGCCGTATTTAAATATTTAAAAGGAAATCACATTGAGGGGGAGAAGGAACGATTGTTTTATGTCTTCTCTCCGTCTTCTCTTCTGCAGGCCAAACATGCCCAGTTCTTTAAGCCACTCCTCATAGGGCTTGTTCTCCAGACCCTTGATCATTTTATTCGCCCTTCTCTGGACACATTCCAGCTTAGAGTCAACTTCTCCCTTCAATTGTGGTGCCCAGAATTGGACACAGTGGGATTCCAGGTAAAGTGGTCTGACCAAGGCAGAATAGAATAGAGGGGGAGCATGGGCTAACCATGGCAGCCATGGATTCTAATTGCAGGAAAAGTGGTTCCACCTAAACATTAGGAGAAACTTCCTGCCAGATAGAGCTATTTGCAGATAAATGTGCTGCTGGTAGAGCCTCCTTCTCTGGGGGTTTTTAACCAGTCTGTATGGCCATCTGTCAAGAGGGATCAGATTGCACATTCCTTTATTATGGCAGGAGGGGGTTGGACTGGATGGCCCACGGGGTTCCCTTCCAACTACAGTAGAGTCTCACTTATCCAAGCTTCACTTATCCAATGTTCTATATTATCCAAGGCAGTTGGCCTTTTAGTAATCAATGTTTTTGTAGTAAATGTTGCAATGTTTTGGTGCTAAATTCGTAAATACAGTAATTACTACATAACATGACTGTGTATTGAACTGCTTTTTCTGTCAATTTGTTGTGAAACATGATGTTTTGGTGCTTAATTTGTAAAATCATAATGTAATTTGATGTTTAATAGGCTTTTTTCTTAATCCCTCCATATTATCCAACATTTTCGCTTATCCAATGTTCTGCCAGCCCGTTTATGTTGGATGATCGAGACTCTACTATATGATGATGATGATAATTTATTCCTTTCTATTCCGCTTTCTCCCGTGGGTGAGATTCAAAGCAGCGTACAACACATAGAATTCATACAAATACATCCGATCACAATACATAATCAGTTAAAACATCATATCCCGATATAAAAACCCAATTTAACATATCAAATAAAACTATTTAAAAACTTACAGCAAGCAACATTTAAAGATATCCATAACCTCCGGCCACTGAACTTATTTATCAAATATTATCGAAATATTTATCAGACTGGCAGTGCCTGTTACCATTCAACTGGGAAGGCCTGGCTCCACAGAAAGGTTTTAATTTGCGAACAAAAGGCCAGTCAGGAGGTGGTCGATCGTGCCTCATTAGGGCCACCACCGAAAAGGCCCTCCCTCCCTCTTGTTCCCACCAACCGTGCCTTGTTCCCACCAACCGTGCCTTGTTCCCACCAACCGTGCCGAGAGAAGGGACCTCTCCTGAGGATCTCAGAGCTCGAGTGGGTTGGTAGAAAGTGGTACGGTCCCTCAAGTATGATCCTAAGATTTAGACAAGCAAAGGCCTTACAGCACTGCGCCCAATCCTCCAGTGAGGAGATTCTGTGTTCATCTCAAAAGAGTTAGCCCACAGAGTTAGCCCTATTGCAAATCAGAATCCCCAGGGTGGCAAAAGACCCAAAAAGACATAGAATCATAGAGCTGGAGACCTCATGGGCCATCTAGTCAAACCCCCTGCTATGTAGGAAAAGCACAAACAGTCCCCGCAACAACAGATGGTCATCCATGTCCACGTAGGGCATCAGTTGAGATCCACAAACTGGGTGACCAGCTCCTAACCCAGAGCCTGACTTTCAGGAGTCTCTCTGCTTTAACTCACCCTCTCACCATACTTCTGCTGCTCCTCCGCTTGCTTCCCCATGTGCAACTGCAAGGAAACAGAAGAGAATGAGCATGGCTGGCAAAGAGGGTAGCCAGAAAGTGTTCACGGGACCACAGACAGCAGTATCTCACAGCTCGGGTCTGCATATCACAGGCATAGGCAAACTTGGGCACTCCAAGTGTTTTGGACTTCAACTTCCACAACTGTTAGGAATTGTGGGAGTTGAAGCCCTAAACACCTGGGGGGAGAGCCGACCTTTACCCATTTCGGGACTAAAGGGTCACCTGACGATTCATATGGGTCTCAGTGGACAGGGGAACCCTCTTGTACTTTTGTGATACTCACATGGGCCACAGCAGCAAAGTAGTAGATCTTCATTTGGACCAACTTCTTCCAATCCTTCTGGATCTTCCCCAGCAAAGAGGCCGTCTCGGAGTTTTCCAAAGCCCGGCAGGCCTCTTTGTAGTAATCCACCACCTTGCGGGGAGAAGCAGAATAAGATTAGGAATGCATCGATTATTGCTTTCTGTGGAAGGTACTGGGGGGGGGGGACCAAGGAAGGAAGAACAAATGGGCAGAGCCTTCCTGTTTCATCCTGTACCTCACCAGAGATGTTGCTGGACTTGCAACTCCCAGCAACGCTCGCCTTCCACTGTGCTGGCTGGGAGTTGCAATTTAGCATTTGGAGAGCATCTACAAAAGTGGACAGATGTCATTTTTTCCATCCCATTAGCTAGACTTTGCCCTGGGATTAAGCTGGCGCAGACTTTAGGGATAAGACCTGTCTCTCATTTGTCAGTCTTGTCCCAATTTCTATCCATGTTGTTCACCTGAGCGCTAATCCTGGCCACCAGGAAGCTCTTCCGGTTGTCCAGCATTGACTTCTCAAGGAGGCACTCCTGGGCTTGGCCCTATGGGGAGGAAGGCAGAGGAAGGAGAGGAGGAGGAGAACGATAATGTTAATACTACTTTTCTACAAGGGGACACATTGGAAAAGGCCTTGGGGACGATTCACAGAAATGCAGTCCCTTCCATTCTTACCAGCATGAGGTTGATGTTCAGGTTAAGGATCTGGTGGCTCATGTCGACGCTGTAGGAATGAGGGAAATGGTCCCGAAGGTACGTGAATGCTCCGGCCGCGCACTGGAAATGTGTGCAGGAGACCTTCATGCCCTGTGGGACACAAGAGGAGGGTGAGGGAAGGAGGAACGAGGCCTCAAAGGGGTCCTCTGTCCTTCATTCTCTTTTTAGCGGGCAATTATGGCACGTCATGACATTTCCAGAGTCTCCCAAGAACTGGAAAATATCCCCTCACTACCACCTGACCCATTACGACTGCCCACCTGCAGCTCTCTTTACCTGACACAATAGAAGATATCAAAGTCTTACCTCCTCTGAAACCCTTTTATCCATGGCCCCCAGCATGGAATGCAAGGCACCTTTGGGAAGAGAAAAACAAGCAAGGATAAAAGACGGGGTCCCACCAGACTCACAATGGAAAGATACACAAACAACCATTTGTTTGGGTTACTGTGAGTATTTCGGGCTGTATGGCCATATTCCTGAAGCTTTCTCTCCTGACGTTTTGCCCACATCTGTGGCAGGTATCCTCAGCCATACAGTCATACAGCCATACAGCCCAAAAGACTCACAGCAACCCAGTGATTCCGGCCATGAAAGCCTTCGACAACCATTTGTTTATTTTTGCTTTGTTTTGTTTTGGGACAACATTCTAGGGCAGGCATGGGCCAACTTCGGCCCTCCAAGTGTTTTGGACTTCAACTCCCACAATTTCTAAAAGCCGGTAGAACCTGTGTGGCCTATGCCTGAGTCAGGGCCCTAAGTCAGGGAGTTAGAGTGGACACAAGCAAACATCTCAGGTGGCAGCTGCTCATGCATGTTCTTCCTTCTGATGCTTCCCAGAACAGGGATGTTATTTTAGAGGGATGCATCAAGGGTCAATCTCAAGCTCTGGATCAGGGGTCCTCAAACTTTTTAATCCGAGGGCCGGTCCACAATCCTTCAGACTGTTGAGGGGCCGGATTATCATTTGGAAAAAAAATACAAATGAATTCCGATGCACACTGCACATGTCTTATTTGTAGTGCAAAAACAAGAACAATGAAAAAAACAATACAATATTTAAAAATAAAAACAATTTTAACCCAACATACATTTATCAGGATTTCAATGGGAACTGTGCTCCTGCTTCTGGCCAATGAGATAGTCAAGTTAATTAGGATTGTTGTTGTTGTTGTCGTTGTGTGCCTTCAAGTCATTTCAGACTTTGGGCGAGCCTAAGTCTAAAACGTATTTATTTATTTACTGAATTTATTTACTACATTTGTATCACACTTTTCTCACTCCAAAGGGGACTCAGAGTGGCTTACAAATTATATGTACATACAATATATTATATTATTAGCATAGCACAATATTAGCATTATATATTACTATATTGAACTATACCACTATACTGTAATATTATTAGTAATATTATATGTAATATAGAATATATAATTAATATTATTATATGGTATTATTATTAGTGTTATATTGTATTACATTATAATATTATTATCAATATTATATGTATATACAATATATTATATTATAAAACTGAGGGCGGGGGCCAGGTAAATGACCTCGGAGGGCCGCATCCGGCCCCCGGGCCTTAGTTTGGGGACCCCTGCTCTGGATGAATCCACTGCATTGCCGCAGCACTAAAATCATCTGGCAAGTCAACTCACCCAGAGCCTGGCCCCAAAAGACAAAAGACCTGGAAAGCACAAGGCCAGCCATACGATGGCTCTTCCACTGCACTATCACCACCCATCAAGGCGTGAACTGAGGAGCCTTTGAGAAGGATTTATTCCACAATCCATTCTTGGACGGATCAGCACAAGTCACAAGATTAGCACAAACGCAAGCAAAGGAGGCAGATATACTGACTCGCATTTGACCTAGTGGGTTGGCTGACTGTTTAACAACAACACACACAAATCCTCTCTTAAAATGTCCTGTAAGTAACTAAAAATTATTTAAAGCAGACATAGGCAAACTTGGGCCCTCCAGGTGTTTTGGACTTCAACTCCCACAATTCCTAACAGCCTACCGTCTGTTAGGAATTGTGGGAGTTGAAGTCCAAAACACCTGGAGGACCCAAGTTTGCCCATGAATAATATAGAGAAACACACTTTGAGCCACCACAGCTGAAACACTTCCTGCCAGGTTGAGCTACTACAGCCTACAAGCAATCTGGATCGCTTGCAGTTTCTCAAGTTGCTCCTGACACACAAAAAGCCATCTGGGTTTCATCTTCTTAAAGCCATCAGAACCAAAGATACAGCCAACCATCCAAGCCCAGAAAGCCAAAAGGAAAAGGGCTATTACCTAGATTGTAGAGGATGCAGGCCTGTTCATACTTGATGTCTTCGTGAGTAACCGCTTTTCCAGAGAAGATCTCAGTCCTGTAAACAGAGAGGGGTGTTACAGAGGCTGGAGAGAACTTCAAAACATATTCAAAGTTCACAATCATAACTTCATTTATATCCCACTCCCCCCCCTCCAAGACTGGGACTATGGATAGGTTGCACAGTTAAATGACTGCAATTAAAAATATGCCATATAGTTAATTGTTTAATCAGGTTTCATTGCATATTTTTAATTGCAATCATTTAACTGTGCAAGCTATCCAGAGTCCCAGTCTTTGGGGGTGGGGGGGTGGGTGGGATATAAATGAAGTTATGATTGTGAACTTTGAATATGTTTTGATGGATTTCAACTGTGATTTTCAGTGGTTTGTGTTTAATTCTATTTAAATAATAATAATAATAATAATAATAATAATAATAATAATAATAATAATAATAAACATTATTTATATCCTGCCACCATCTCCCAGAAGGACTCGGACTGAATCATAAATTCACAGTACTCCCTAGTAAAAACAATAAAACACAGCAATTGCTGTAGATAAAACAGCAGTACAGTATTCGATTAATGGTTGCAATTTGTATTTTTAAATTGCATACTAACACTTTTATGTCAAGCCGCTTTGAGTCCCCTTTGAGGAGATAAAGCGGGGTATAAATAAATATAATAATAATATGATTAATACTAACTTTCTCACGTAAACCCTTTCCCCAGTGGTGCATCTTTTCTCTGTAGAAGAGATGCACCACTGGTGTGTGCTTGTGGCACTGCGAAAGTATTCCCCCTCCTGGTGAAGGGACCGAGGAGCCTCAATCTTGCTTCCATGGCCTTTGGGGTCACAACAAGCCCCCTTCCGCCAGCCCAGCCATCTTACCAGGTGATGGGGACGGCCGCCTCATGCTCAGCCCCCATGGGGATGCGGCTCTGCAGGTAGTGTAACTGCCCAAAGTACTTGCGCAGGATGCTGCAGCCTTCAAAATCCCTGGGCACATTAACAGCATTCTGCAAGGGGAAAGGAAAGTGGCAGGAAAACATTCCCATGAGGAGACTTTTGGAAAGAGGAAAAGACATGCACACACTCCTGCAATGACCTCAAGACCACTGATGTCGCTGGCAATTATCCAGAGGAACCACACCAAACAGAAGGGTCAGAACAGCATTTGTTTGGGAAGTAGTACAGCGTGCTCCATATTTTTTTAACTTCATTACAATCGCTCACTATGACTTTAAAAGCCTTACGTCACTTGGGACTGAAGGCCTGTAATGAAGATGCTGACGATAATAATGCCAAACCCACCCTAAGTGCCATCTCCATGAGGAACGGGAAAGGCCCTCACCTGCCTCAGCTGCTCCAGCTTCTTCAGCTCTTCATTGTAGTTCTCTGGATTCTCACCATAGTTCTTCAGGACAAACTGAAAGGAAGAGAAAGAGAGAATGTGGTCACCCTGTTGCTGCAAAATCTGGATTTCAGGGAAAGAATAATAATAACTATTTATTTTTGTACCCCGCCACCATCTCCCCAAAGGGACTCGAGGCAGCTTACATACGGGACAGAAAGTCCAATAGACAGAAAAGAGACAATCCATTAAAACAAAACCACCACTAAAATAAAATAAGAATACTGTAAAAATACAACAATTCATATAAACACAGTTATATGTCAAGTCAGGTTCTGGCATCTTAGGATAGAAGACTGCCAAAGAGACTGTTCTTCCCCCATCAGAGAAAAAAGGCTTAATAATAATAACAATAATAACAATAATAATAATAAACAATACTCTGCTTTTCTCTCTTGTGTGGCTTACAGAATCAGATTATAAAAAATCAGAAATATAAGAAGTCTTTTTCTAGCCCTCGGCCTCTTATCTCACTTTTCGTGAGCTCTCATCTGTCAGAGACATACTTTAGCTCATGGGTGTTTAATGATCCATTCTGACAAAAGACCAAAAAAGAGAGCCCAAAAAAGGATTCCAACTGGCACTAAGCAGGCTACCAGGTCCACAGTACCCACTTCCACAAAGCTGTGCCACAAAACCAGATGCCAGCCATTGGCCTTCTTTTCTGCTTCCAAAGGGAAGCCCAGGAGGCAAGCTGCTTCTGCCCCAAACTAAGCAGATCCAATAGGAAGGGGTCATCAGCAGAATAGGAAATTTAATCTGTACACTGCAGCCTGAGGTTTTATCCTCACAACAACCTGGCCTACAACATCACACAACAATACTGCAAAGTGGGAAAGGGTGGGAGATAGCACTGGGAGGGGAGACAGGCCTCTCTGTGACCCAAAAATGAATTGAAACCCAGATAAGTCTTTATTCTGGCCATTGCTCCGCTTGAGTGTGGAATGGCAAGCAAATGGATTGAAAGGCATGTACATTGTATTTATTTATGGAATGTATGTCCTCCACAGGTATTATTTATTTATTACAGCATTTATATTCCGCCCTTCTCACCCCGAAGGGGACTCAGGGCGGATCACATGACACATATAGGCAAACATTCAATGCCTTTTAACATAGAACAAAGACAAGACAAACATGGCTCCAAGCGGGCCTCGAACTCATGACCTCCCGGTCAGAGTGATTCATTGCAATGATTAATTGCAGCTGCTCTCCAGCCTGTGCCACAGCTCGAGGTATGCATGTTATGTCAGGCATGGGCAAACTTCGGCCCTCTCTCCAGGTTTTTTGGACTTCAACTCCCACAATTCTTAACAACCTGTTAGGAATATACATCAGTTAATTAGGCTGATCCACTTCCCAGAGATGGCAAGCCTGGCCTGAGGCAATGATGCCATTTTCTCTCCCCTGATCAGATTCTTTGGGATTAAGAAAAGCCTATTGTGCCTCCCATTGAAGGCTTGAGTGCTGAGGTGGCAATTAGCCAGGAAGGTGGCTTAAGGGACGAGAACTGAGCTCAAAAGGCAAATGGGAAGAGCAGAGCATGGCCTAGTCACCGTCAGCCCAACCTGCCTCTGAAAGGAAGAAACTCAATGACAGGCCAAGCTTAATGGAAATGACTCCATGCCACCTGCTAGCCCAGAGCAAGGAAAGGCTACTTTGAGGAACTACAGCTCCCGAGCCCTCTCTCTAGCCTCCATGGCACGTTATGGTCTTAAAAGAGATTTACATTCTCTGTTTGATGGTTATAGGTAAAGGTACAGATTTTCCCTGACGTTACGTCCAGTCGTGACCGACTCTGGGGGTTGGTGCTCATCTCCATTTCTCAGCCAAAGAGCCGGCGTTGTCCATAGACACTTCCAGGTCATGTGGCCGGCATGACTGCATGCACCACCATTACCTTCCCGCCGGAGCGGTACCTATTGATCTACTCACATTGGCATGTTTTCGAACTGCTAGGTTGGCAGGAGCTGGGGCTAACAGCGGGCGCTCATTCAGCTCCCGGGATTTGAACCTGGGACCTTTTGATGGTTATAGCCTTTCAATATTCTACACTCATTAAATGAAAAATAAACCACTGATACATCCTTTCCCCACGTAATAATAACACTCTTCTAGTCCAAAAAAACAGTGATAAGAAGTCTGACTCTATCTTTGCTGAAGGAACACAATGAATGGGACCCTGTCTTTCTTAAAGTTGGTTAGAGATTTCTCCTAATAATAATAATAATAATAATAATAATAATTTTATTTTTGTATCCCAAAGGGACTTGTGGTGGCTAACATGGGGCCAAGCCCAGGCAATTACAATAAAACAAAATAAAATACATACATGACATGCATCATCACCAGATAAAAATACTAACATAGTAACATAATAAAACAGTCAAATACAGTAGAGTCTCACTTATCCAACATAAATGGGCTGGAAGAACATTGGATAAGCGAATATGTTGGATAATAAGGAGGGATTAAGGAAAAGCCTATTAAACATCAAATTAGGTTATGATTTTACAAATGAAGCACCAAAACATCATTTTACACAACATATTTGACAGAAAAAGTAGATCAATACACAGTAATGTTATGTTGTAATTACTGTATTTACGAATTTAGCACCAAAATATCACAATGTATTGAAAACCTCGACTACAAAAATGTGTTGGATAATCCAGAATGTTGGATAAGTGAGTGTTGGATAAGTGAGACTCTACTGTAGTAGCAATAACATAATAAAACATAGTATAAAAGCAAAACAGGATTAAATGGGGGTGAGCTGAGCCAAAGTACGAGGAGTGAAAATTATAAACCCCATGGGTGAGGTAGATAGATAAAGTACTGCATTTAGTGTAAGACTTGGGGTGGGATAGACAATGAAGTTATTTTCAACTGAGGGACGGATAAAGTGCATCAGATAGACAATTGACATGGAGACGGGACCTGTCATGGGGATTAATTATTCATTCTTCAAAAGCACACTGGAAAAGCCAAGTTTTTAAACTTTTCCTAAAAGGCTGACAGAGTGGGTGCTTGCCTAATGTCCCTGGGGAGCGAGTTCCAGAGCCAAGGGGCCACCACGGAGAAGGCCCTCTCACTCGTCCCCACAAGCCTCCCCCAAAGAATAAAGAGATCGTGCAGGTTCATAGGGGGGGATGTGATCACAAAGGTAGGCGGGTTCGGAACTGTCCTGGATTAACATAGTAAGTTTATCCATTTCTGCAAGTTCACTTATTTTCATAAGCAAATCGTCTTGTGTCGGAATCATTGAGTCTTTCCATCTTCGTGCAGAGATCATTCTTGCTGCCCTTGTCATGTATAGCAATAACCTTCTGCTATTAAATATCTTTAAATGCCCATTTTGGCATCTTTACAAGTCCAGAGAGAGGCTGGACCTGACAATGCAGCGCACTTCAGTTGAATGGAACAGGCTGAGTATCTCTTATCCAATACGATTGGGACCAGAAATGTTCCATTTTTGGGTATTTTTTCTAGATTTTGACATATTTGCACATACACCATGAGGTATTTTGGATATGATATCTAACACGTTTCAGGTGTACCTTACACAAATAACCTGGAGATCAGTTTAAACCAAATGCCCGGGGCTGTGGCGCAGACGGGAGAGCAATGAGTCACTGACCAGGAGGTCATAAGTTCGAGGCCCGCTCGGAGCTATGTTGTTCGTCTTTGTCCTGTGTTAAAAAGGCATTGAATGTTTGCCTAATATGTGTAATGTGATCCGCCCTGAGTCCCCTTCGGGGTGAGAAGGGCGGAATATAAATGATGTAAATAAATAATAAATAATATTTCTAATAATTTGAGGCATGAAACAAAGTTTCTGTACATTGGACCACCAGAAATCAAAGACATCACTATCTCAACCACCCATGGGGTTATTTTTCATTCTTGGAATATTTTGGAAAAGGGACATACTCAACGTGTACATTGGATTACTTAACGGCATGTAAAAAATTCAAGAAATGCCAGATTTAGGGCATGATCAAAGGCTTTAAACACCATACACTCCGAGTCTGATTATTTGTTGTTGATGCTACTTGGTTCCCATGCTTTTTTATTTCTATCTCTGCTGCCTCGTGATTTTCTTCCTTGCATGCTCTCATCTTCTATAAAAACCAGATAAGAATCAGCAAATCCACCTCACTTCCTTATTGACTTCCTCCACGCTGCCGTCCGTCTGTCATCAGACTGTGACTCAGCTCCTTTGCTTAACAGACGGCTGAGGGGGAAAAGGAAGGGGCCTGCCTCACCTGGGCAAACTTGGGCCCTCCAGGTGTTTTGGACTCCAACTCCCACCATTCCTAACAGCCTCAGGCCCTTTCCTTTCTCCCCCCAGCCGCTTAAGCGGCTGGGGGGAGAAAGGAAGGGGCCTGAGGCTGTTAGGAATGGTGGGAGTTGGAGTCCAAAACACCTGGAGGGCCCAAGTTTGCCCATGCCTGCCCCAACCCCACTGAACTTGGAAGGCTGACTGTTATAACACACTGTTTTCAGAGTCTCTGGATCTACAGGATCACATCCTGAGACCTACCTAAACCATTACCCAATGGAAGAAGAGACTGTGAAATTATATTACCTGGTTTGGGCAGGAAACCAAAGGAAAATCCATTACAATGCTTCCTATCCAATCCAACTGAGATTAAAGGAAAATTATAACAGGTGTTCTTTCTGACATTCGTTTTAGTGAAGCTTATATAAGAGAATTCCCCAAAGGCCTGGAATATTTTTACCTAAAGGCTTTCATTTTGTAATGCCAACTAGAGACTTTGGCAACAGTCTTGGACAGCAACGGCTCCCAAAGTGACCCGTTTTAAGGTGGAATCAGGCATCAAACAGGAATGTGTTATTGCCACAACCTTATTTTCCATCTTCATTGCTATGATACTTCATCACCTATCAGACAGATGGCAAACTATTTAACCTCAGCAGACTGAAAGCCAAAACCAATGTCACAACATCTGTTATAGAACTCCAATATGCTGATGATAACATAGTCTATGTGCATTCAGAAGACCTACAAACTACTCTAAACACCTTTGCAGAAGCATACAAGATGCTCGGCCTCTTGTTAAACATCGAGAAAACCAAAGTGCTCTTTCAGCAAAAGGCACCAGCCAATCCCTCTGCAATGCTAGGAATACAGCTTAATGGTGTAACATTAGAAAATGCTGTCCATTTCAGCTCCCTTGGCAGCCACTTCTCCACAATAGTCAGCATTGACACTGAAATACAAGATCGCCTGAGCTTTGCGAATGCAGCATTCTTACAAATGAAGCAGGGTGTGTTTGAGACATCAGTAGGGATACCAAAGTGCTTGAATATAAAGCTATTGTCCTCCCAACCCTGCTCTACGCCTGTGAAAAATGTACCATCTACAGACATCACTCTCAACTCCTGGAACGATTCCATCAACATTGCCTCCGAAAAATCCTACAAATCTCTTGGGAAGACAGGTGCACAAATGTCAGTGTGCTGGCAGAAGCAAAGACCACCAGTATTGAAGCAATGCTCCTACACCATCAACTCCACTGGACTGGCCACATTGTTCAAATGCCCGATCACCGTCTCCCAAAGCAGTTACTGTACTCCCAACTCAAGAACGGGAAACAGAACGTTGGTGGACAGGAAAAGAGATGGAGATATGGGCTTAAAGCTAACCTTAAAAACTGTGGCATAGACACTGAGAGAAAACTAGGAAACACTGGCCCTTGAGCACTCTAGCTGGAGGTCAGCTGTGACCAGCAGTGCTGTGGAATTTGAAGAGGCACGAATGAAAGGTGAGAGAGAAAAATATGCCAAGAGAAAGGCGTGTCAAGCCAACCCTGACCGGAACCGCCTTCCACCTGGAAACCGATGTCCTCACTGTGGAAGAACATGCGGGTCAGGAATAGGGCTCCACAGTCCACGTATCCACCACCAAGACGCTACACATGGAAGGTCATTATACTCGGACAACAAATAACTAAGGAGGTGGGATGGGATGGCATCATATCCTCACGTCATTGTAGAAAGGAAGGTGGTGTGGGTGGGTGAGTTTTCAAATATAATTTGAAGCTCAGCATCTAGAAGGTGGAGGTGTGCTTTGCCACTCCTTGGAGAGAAGGCAAGCGATCTGGTTAAAAGGCTCTGAGTCAGGAGCCGTGAGTAAGCAGCAGATCAAGAATAAAATCCCAGGAAACACCCCCGGTCCCTCCTTTGCGCTCAGATCCCTCCCCCTTGCCTGCAAGGCATCATGCCTCAGGAAGTGCCCCCTCCCTTCCCAACACCACAAGGCTCCTCCCTCCAAAACCCTGAGCAAGTGACCTTTTTGGATGACCAATGCCCCAGCCAAGATGTATCAAACCATGCATGGGGGTGTTGTGTGGTTTCCGAGCTATATGGTCGTGTTCTAGCACCATTTTCTCCTGACATTTCACCTGCATCTACGGACGGCACCATCAACTACATACTAACCCTCTCTCCTGTAGGCTGTCTGTCTACAAAGCTTTGGCCTTCCAGATGTTGGTGGACTGCAGCTCAACCAGCTACAAATGCAGGTGAAATGTCAGGAGAAATTGCTGCTATGACATGGCCATACAGCTTGGAAACCACACATCACCCTGGAAATTTCAGCCGTGAAAGCATTTTTATTTATTATTCAAACTTATATGCCGCCATTCCCCTAGGGCTCAGGGCGGCTTACAAGAACAGGCTAAAATCTAACATCTTAAAAACATCTTTAAAAACATCTTTAAAACACTTTTGTCAATAAACTATGCATACTGTGGGGAAAGGGGGTGGCAATAAGTTTTTCCTCTTGGCCTTTATACTGTTAGAACCTGGTGGCATTCAATAAAAATAAAACTGTGTTTATTTTTTATTATTTAGTGTTGATTTGAAGTGGCTTTTCCAGAGGGAGAGCAGAACCACAAGAAAGCAGTATTGGCTTCCAACATGGATGGCTTCATAAAGGATTAGGGAGGACCATGGAAGACTGTAAGATCCGTAGTGGCCCCTTCATGATGGTTTTTAGGAATTGTGGGAACTGAAGTCCAAAACACCTGGTGGGCTGAAGTTTACCCAGGCCTACCCTACATCCTGTCAACTCTCAGAAGCTAAGCAGAACCAGCCATGGTGAGGACTTGGATGGGAGCCTGACAAATGCCCTATTTTAGAGGAAGGCACTAGCAATTTTACTTCTGAGGACTCCTTGGCCTAAGAAAACCCAATGAAATTCTTGGGGTCACCATACCTAAGTTGAGAGGCAACACAAAGGTAAACACACACACTAAATATTTCCCTAATACCAGTGACAGCACGTATGTCTCTCTGTTTATAGTTGTCTAGCCTGTTGTACTGCAACCCATCATGTCAGGATACGGCCTAAGGTCAGGATATGAGGTTTCAGTTGTTTTCCTAAGGAAGCAAACATTGACAGGCCTTGATCCTTCAGAGGAAAAACAAGCAAGCACACTGCTAACGAAATCTCCTGCTCTTCAATGGGCTCCAAAATCAAGTAGTCAAGACACATTGTGACCACAAATCCAGATCCATCCTTCGGTGAAACAAGCTGTTCAACTGGTTGTACTAAACCAGATTTTCTTCTAGATCAAATGGAACTGATAAGCAATGTAGAGAGTGGGTTGCTGTGAGTTTTCCAAGCTGTCTGGCCATGTTCCAGAAGCATTCTCTCCTGATGTTCTGCCCACATCTGTGGCAGGCATCATCAAATGTTGTGAGGTCTGTTGGAAACTAGGCAAGTGGAGTTTATATCTATCCCTGTGGAATGATGTCCAGCGTGGGAGAAAGAACCCTTGCATCTAGGAGGCAAAGTGTGATTGTTGCAATTGGCCACCTTGATTAGCACTGAATGGCCTTTCAGCTTCAAAGTCTTGCTACTTCCTGCCTGGGGGAATCCTTTGTTGGGAAACTAGGAGGGTCAGTCAGCATTCATATTTTCCAGCAACCTGTATCTGACAATGATGTGGGTTTTCTGGGAAAATTACAATTGGAAAATGAGGAAAGGCTCCAGTTGTCTAAATAGTATTATCTGGTTTGATACAGTTGGCTTGAATGGTATATTCAAACACTTTCATATCTTTATATAGAGATAATTATAAGACAGTTTGTGGTAATGTAAGATAATAGCATATACTTTCCTAACACTTTTCTATATTGGAAATGGACTACTCTTGAATGAATATTGTATTTTTAAATATTTTTAAAATGTTTTACAGCATTTTATTTCATTTAATATTTTTATGTATTTATTTAATATTAAATATGGATACTATGATATTATATATTTTATTTAATATTTGTAAACATTATATTTTCTTTTGCTATGAGAGAACTGCTGTAACTTCCACTTTGCCCATTCACTCTCTACACTGTGTTGTCGAAGGCTTTCATGGCCAGAACTACTGGGCTGCTGTGAGTTTTCCGGACTCTCTGGCCATGTTCCAGAAGCATTCTCTCCTGACGTTTTGAACACATCTATGGCAGGCATTCTCAGAGGTTGTGAGGTCTGTTGGAAACTAGGCTGCTCGGGTCCTAAACCGTTGCCTGGCAGCTGTGATGGTCTGGATGAGGGCAAACAAATTGATGTTGAATCCAGACAAGACAGAGGTCGTCCTAATCAGTTGTAAGGCTAAACATGGCATAGGGTTACACTCCCCCTGAAGACATAGGTTCGCAGCTTGGGAGTTCTCCTGGACTCATCAGTGAGCCTGGAATCCCAGGTTTCAGCAGTGGTCAGGGGAGTTTGCACAATTAAAACTTGTGCACCTGTTGCACCTGTACTTCAAGAAGCCAGACTTGGCCACGGTGGTCCACACTCGTTATATTAGACTACTGCAACACGCTCTACATGGGGTTGCCTTTGAAGACTAAAGACTGAAGTTCTAACACTTCAAGTAGTCCAACGGACAGCAGTCAGGTTATTTATTTATTTACTACCGTGTTTCCCCGAAAATAAGACCTCCCCAAAGAATAAGACCTAGCAGGGGTTTGGGGGGATTGCCAAATATAAGGCCTCCCCTGAAAGTAAGACCTAGCAACTAAGGCTGCAGCAGAGTTCCATTGGGAAGCATGGCTGCAGGGCAGAACCAGCACTCATACACACACCGGAGGGAGGGAGGGAGGGAGGGAAAGTGCTTGCTTTCTGTGCCTCCCTCCCTCCCTGCCTTGCCTTTCCTTGACTGTCCCCCAGCCAAGGCTTGAAAAACCTTCAGTGGCTGCGGAGACAAGGCCATGCTGCCTTGCTTCCCAGAGGCTTCTGATTGGCAAGGGAGGGTGGGAGGGAGGGAAAGAAGAGGGCTTTCATCCTGCTGCTTTTGCTCCTTAAAGGTACAGGACGCATTGGGATTCTCCTCTCATCTTCCTATCCTATGCCATGAAACTGATTATTTTATACTATTATTCTATTGCCATATTATTATCATCATATTCTGTTACTATTATTATATCCCATTATTATATTATCCTATTAATATATTTTAAATCATTATATTATATTTTTCTATTATTATTATATCATTATATTATTATTCTATTATTATTCTATTATATTTTCATATTATTATATTATTATTCTGTTATTATTAAATTCCATTTTATATTACCCTATTAATATATTTTATATCATTATATTCTATACTATTATTCTATTATATTATCATTTTATTATTTTTTTATTATTAGCATATTGTTATTATTATATTCCATTTTATATTATCCTATTAATATATTTTATATCATTCTATTCCATTCTATTATTCTATTATATTATCCTATTATTATATTATTATTATGCTATTCTGTTATTATATCCCATTATTATATTATCCTATTAATACCATATTATTATTATTTTCTGTTATTATATCCTATATTATATTATCTCATTAATATATTGTATATCATTATATTATTATTATATTATCATATTATTATTATAGTATATTATATTATTCATCATTCATGACTACATTGAAACTAGAATAGAGAGAAATCAGCGTGGAAACCTTGTGAAACCTAAATTGCAAGAGGTACCATAGATTGTTGTACATGTAAATAATGGTAGTAACAAGAAATTCTTGATAGGATTCATAGTTTGTCTGGTTATGCTGGTTTGTGATGACAACTACTTTACAGTATATAATAAATGTTCATTTTGTTGTTCAACAATAAATGTGAGCTCTTCTTCATGGAAAAATAAGACATCCCCTGAAAATAAGACCTAGTGCATCTTTGGGAGCAAAAATTAATATAAGACCCTGTCTTATTTTCGGGGAAACAGGGTATATTTATATCCCGCCTTTCTCTACACCGAAGGGGACTCAAGGCAGCTTACACAGAGGCAATTATTCAATGACTTAAAAACATACATTTCCAAAAAAAATTAAATTAGATCAAAATTAAAAGATAGTAAACATTTAAAAACATTCCATTCCATATTAAAATCACGCCATCGATAGTCATAGTCCGAGCTATTCCATAGTAATTCCACATATTCCAAATCGGTTGATTTCACAGCACTATTCTCCGAAGGCCTGATCCCACAGCGAAGTTTCTACCTTTCTTCTGAAGATTAGGAGGGAGGGGGCTGATCTAATGTCACTGGGGAGGGAATTCCATAGCCGAACTCCCTCCCCAGATAAGACAGGGTCTTCTCAGTGGTGGCCCCTCGGCTTTGGAACTACCTCCTCAATGGGGTTAGAATATGTGCAGTTGACAACTGGAATGGCTTTGGATTATGTGATTTTAGTGTTTATATTAATATGTTTTAATTCTATGTCTTAGTGTCTCAATTGGGCGTGGGCAAACTTGGGCCCTCTCTCCAGGTGTTTTGGACTTCAACTTCCACAATTCCTAACAGCCAGTCGTTATTTGTTATTATAGTTATTTGTTATTGTTTGATTGATACTATGGTTTGTACATATATCTTGTTATTTATTTATTTACTACATTTATATCCCGCCTTTCTCACTGTGAAGGAGACTCAGAGCGGCTGACAAATTATATGTACATACAATATTTTATATTATTAGCATAACACAATATTAGCATTACATATAGTACTATGTTGTACTATACCACTATACTGTAATATGTTTTAAATACAATTTTTTATCCTGTATTTTTGTTTTAATTGATATATTGTATTACTGTTTATCTTTTTATAGTGTGATTTGTATTATGTTGCCTATATTTTGTCCTATGTTGTTTAGGTCTCTGCCATATGTAAGCCGCCCCGAGTCCCCACGGGGAGATGGTGGCGGGGTATAAATAAAGTTTTATTATTATTATTATTATTATTATTATTATTATTATTATTATTAATACAGTAGAGTCTCACTTATCCAAGCCTCGCTTATCCAAGCCTCTGGATTATTCAAGCCATTTTTGTAGTCAATGTTTTCAATATATTGCGATATTTTGGAGCTAAATTTGTAAATACAGTAATTACAACGTAACATTACTGTGTACTGAACTACTTTTTCTGTCAAATTTATTGTATAACATGATGTTTTGGTGCTTAATTTGTAAAATCATAACCTACTGTGATGTTTAATAGGCTTTTCCTTAATTCCTCCTTATTATCCAAGATATTCGCTTATCCAAGCTTCTGCCAGCCCATTTAGCTTGGATAAGTGAGATTCTACTGTACTACATATAGTGTATAATATTTAATTAATATTATTCTATTTATTATTAGTAGTAAATTATATTGTAATACATCATAATATTGTTTTCAATGTTATATGTATATACAATATACAGTAGAGTCTCACTTATCCAACACTCGCTTATCCAACGTTCTGGATTATCCAAGCCAGTTTTGTAGTCGATGTTTTCAATAAATCGTGATATTTTGGTGCTAAATTCGTAAATACAGTAATTACTACATAGCATTACTGCGTACTGAACTACTTTTTCTGTCAAATTTATTGTATAACATGATGTTTTGGTGCTTAATTTGTAAAATCATAACGTAATGTGATGTTTAATAGGCTTTTCCTTAATCCCTCCTTATTATCCAAGATATTCACTTATCCAAGCTTCTGCCGGCCCGTTTAGCTTGGATAAGTGAGACTCTACTGTATATACAATATATTATATTATTATATTTTACTGCATATTATATGGTATATTTTATTGTATCTTGGCAGTGAATTTTGCCATGATTGGGTTAGAAACTGCTTTGGGTCCCTCCAAGGGTGAGAAAAGCGGTATATAAATATAATAAATAGTAAATAAATACCATTATTATTACAGTAGAGTCTCACTTATCCAACACTCGCTTATCCAACGTTCTGGATTATCTAATGCATTTTTGTAGTCAATGTTTTCAATGTATCTTGATATTTTGGTGCTAAATTCGTAAATACAGTAATTACTGCATAGCATTACTGCGTTGTGAACTACTTTTTCTGTCAAATTTGTTGTATAACATGATGTTTTGGTGCTTAATTTGTAAAATCATAATCTAATTTGATTTTTAATAGGCTTTTCCTTAATCCCTCCTTATTATCCAACATATTTGCTTATCCAACGTTCTGCCAGCCCGTTTATGTTGGATAAGTGAGACTCTACTGTATTGTATTACTGTTTTATCTTTTTATAGTGTGATTTGTATTATGTTGCCTATATTTTGTCCTATGTTGTTTGGGCCTCTGCCCCATGTAAGTCGCCTCGAGTTCCCGCAGGGAGATGGTGGCGGGGTATAAATAAAGTTTTTATTATTATTATTATTATTAGCAATATTACATATAATGTATAATAATTAATTAATATTATTCTATTGTATTATTAGTAGTACATTATATTGTAATACATTATAGTATTGTTTTCAATGTTATATGTATATACAATATATTATATTATTATATTTTACTGCATATTATATGGTATATTTTATTGTATCTTGGCAGTGAATTTTGCCATGATTGGGTTAGAAACCGCTTTGGGTCCCTCCAAGGGTGAGAAAAGCGGTATACAAATATAGTAAACTAGCTGTGCCCGGCCACGCGTTGCTGTGGCGAAGTATGGTGGTATGGGAAATAAAGTATTGAGGAATAGGTGGTAGTTAAGGTATAGGGTCAAGGTTTCCCCCTGACATTAAGTCCAGTCGTGTCTGACTCTGGGGGTTGGTGCTCATCTCCATTTCTAAGCCGAAGAGCCAGCATTGTCCGTAGACTCCTCCAAGGTCATGTGGCCACTGGCATGACTGCATGGAGTGCCGTTACCTTCTTGCCGGAGCAGTAGCTATTCATCTACTCTCATTTGCATGTTTTCGAACTTCTGAGTTGGCAGAAGCTGGGGCTTTAGATAATCTGTGGAAGAGGCCTAAGTGAAGCCTAACTCTGCCTGTCCCCTGGGCTGAGTCGGTTGCTAGAAGACCAAGTGGGCGGAGCTTATACTTCTAACTGGTAGCAATTGGATAAAAACAATTATTCCTCTCCCTCTAATTAGAACTTTATTTTTCTTTTCTTTTTGTTGTATCAACCTAGAGCCGTGGATGATGGGTTGTGTTGTGAAATTTTGAGGTTGGGGGGCCTGTAGTTTTGTTGTTTTGTCCACTGCCCTGATGCCATCACTCTTTTATATATATACTAGCTGTGCCCGGCCACGCGTTGCTGTGGCGAAGTATGGTGGTATGGGAAATAAAGTATTGAGGAATTGGTGGTAGTTAAGGCAAAGGGTCCCCTGGGCTGAGTGGGTTGCTAGGAGACCAAGGGAGCGGAGCTTAGCCTTCTAACTGGCAGAAATTGGATAAAAACAATTATTCCTCTCCCTCTAATGAGGACTTTATTTTTCTTTTCTTTTTGTTGTATCAACCTAGAGGCATGGATGAGGGGTTGTGCTGTCAATTTTCGAGGTTGTGGGGTGTTTACTTTTGTTGTTTTGTCCGCTGCCGTGATGCCATCACTCTTTTATATATATAGATAGATAAATACCATTATTATTATTATTATTATTATTATTATTATTATTATTATTATTATTATTATTATTATGCATTCCTTGGTGGCAGAAAGGGGTGGGTCTGGATGCCCTTTGGGGCTCCCTCCCAGCTCTATTATTACCATTATTATGGTGGCGCCTTCCTTGGTGGCAGAAAGGGGTCCGTCTAGATGCCCTTTGGGGGGCCCTTCCATCTCTCTGGCCCCAAATGAGGCCCCCGAGGCCTGCCTGCCTCCCCCGCCCCCTCTGAGGGACTACTTTTCCTTCCGCCGCCGTCTCTTCCCTCAGCTCCCGGCCCAGTCAACCCCAGCAGGCCTAACCTTCTTGACGGCCGGCTGGAAGGCGAAGTCCCCGGCCTCCTTGAGGTCCAGCCAGATCATCGGCATCCGCGGCACGGCCTCCATCCCGCCTCAGGCCTTCTCCTCAGGCGGGAGAGCGGGAGGAACCCGAATCCAAGGCCGAGGCGGCGGAGGGAGACGCCAGAGTGAGCTCAGCGCCAGGCCGCTTCCGGAAAGAGCCGAGTCCAGCCGGATCCGTCTCCGCCACGCCCACTCGAAAATCCGGAAGTGCTGGACTTTGTGCCGCGGGGGCGACTGGGAAATGGAGTTCCAGCCTTGGAGAAGCGTTGGGCCTACTTCCGCTGTAGGCCAGAGATTGAGAGTACTGGTGTGGGATGGAGATCTATTCCTAAATATATGTCTGTGTGTAAAATAATACCTTAATTGGACTGTTGTTATAACTAATATATATATATTATAATTATAACATTAAGATATCTATATCTTAAATGTCACTCCACAATGGCAACAGTCTTGGACAGCAATGGCTTCCGAAGAGATCCGTTTAAGGTGGAATCGGGTGCGAAACAGATGTGTTATTTTTTTAATAGTCTTTATTAAGATTTATTATTACAAAGTTAAAATATAGAAATAGTCAGAAAATTAAATAAGGAAAAGAAGTGAAAGGATATATAATATGTATATAATATATAATATAATATAATATACTAGCTGTGCCCGGCCACGCATTGCTGTGGCGAAATATAGTGGTATGGGAAATAAAGTATTGAGGAATTGGTGGTAGTTAAGGTAAAGGGTCCCCTGGGCTGAGTGGGTTGCTAGGAGACCAAGTGAGCGGAGCTTAGCCTTCTAACTGGCAACAATTGGATAAAAACAATTATTCCTCTCCCTCTAATTAGGATTTTATTTTTCTTTTCTTTTTGTTGTATCAACCTAGAGGCATGGATGAGGGGTTGTGCTGTCAATTTTCGAGGTTGTGGGGTGTTTACTTTTGTTGTTTTGTCTGCTGCCGTGATGCCATCACTCTTTTATATATATAGATTTGGTACAACAAAATGATTAGGTAGTTCTAAATACAGTAGAGTCTCGCTTATCCAAGCCTCGCTTATCCAACATTCTGGATTATCCAACACATTTTTGTAGTCAATGTTTTCAATACAGCATGATATTTTGGTGCTAAATTCATAAATACAGTAGAGTCTAACTTATCCAAGCCTCGCTTATCCAACATTCTGGATTATCCAACACATTTTTGTAGTCAATGTTTTCAATACAGCATGATATTTTGGTGCTAAATTCATAAATACAGTAGAGTCTAACTTATCCAAGCCTCGCTTATCCAACGTTCTGGATTATCCAACGCATTTTTGTAGTCAATGTTTTCAATACATCGTGATATTTTGGTGCTAAATTCGTAAATACAGTAATTACTACGTAGCATTACTGTGTATTGAACCACTTTTTCTGTCAAATTTGTTGTTAAACATGATTTTTTGGTGCTTAATTTGTAAAATCATAACCTAATTTGATGTGTAATAGGCTTTTCCTTAATCCCTCCATATTATCCAACATATTCGCTTATCCAACTTTCTGCCGGCCCGTTTATGTTGGATAAGTGAGACTCTACTGTATATATATGTGTGTGTGTAAAATATCTTAATTGTATTATTGTTATAACTAATATAGATTACTTACATATCTTTATGTAAGTCTATTAAGACTTATGGATCCCTTTCACATGGACTTTTATGTAATGACGTCATTCCATCTATTCTAGACACTTCACTCCTGTTGATGCTGCCTGGAATCGCATTGGCTTTTTAAGCTGCTGCACCACACTGTCGGCTCATGTTCAGCTTGAAGTCTCCTACGACTCCTAGATCCTTTTTGCATGGACTGTTTCCAAGGCAGGTGTCACCCATCCTTTCAAATTGTTTTATTTGATATGTTAAATGGGGTTTTTATATAGGAATTATATGTTTTAACTGATTTTGTATTGTGGTTGGATGTATTTGTATGAATTTTATATATTGTACGCCACTCTGAATCCCACCCATGGGAGAAAAGCGGGATAGAAATGAATAAATAACAATAATAATCCTATATTTGTACATATCATAAGTGCGATATCCCACCTTTCTCTTTGTTGATACTCATATTATGCATTATGAAGCCTGCTCTCCAATCTATTCCAGTGATTTTGAACCGTGATCCTATGTATTTTCTCTTCTTCCTGATTGGGGGTCCTCTCCAAATAGTCATGCTCCCCTCCTGAGCATCATTGAAGGAGTTGTCAATGGCTGGAATCACTGGGTTGCTGTGAGTTTTCTGGGCTGTATGACCACATTCCAGAAGCATTCTTTCCTGACGTTTCACCCACATCTATGGCAGGCATCCTCAGAAGTTATGAGGTCTGTTGGAAACTAGGCAAGTGGAGTTTTATATCTATGGAATACTGTCCAGGATGAGAGAAAGAACTCTTGTCTGCTTGAAGCAAATGTGAATGTGACCATTGGTCATCTTGATTAGCATTGAATGGCCTTGCAGCTTTAAAGCCTGACTGCTTCCTGCCTGGGGGCATCCTTTGTTGGGAGGTGTTAGCTGGCCCTGGTTGTTTCATGCCTGGAATTCCTTTGTTTTCCTGAGTGTTGTTCTTTATTTACTGTCCTGATTTTATAATTTTTTTAATACTGGGAGCCAGATTGTGTTCATTTTCATGGTTTCCTCCTTTCTGTTGAAATTGTCCACCTGTTTCTTGTGGATTTCAGTGCCTTCTCTGTGTAGTCTGGCGTGGTGGTCGTCAGAGTCCAGCATTTCTGTGTTCTCCAATAATATGCTCTGAGGATGCCTGGCAGATATGTGGGAAAAACGCCAGGAGATAATGCTTCTGGAACATGGCCAGACAGCCCGGAAAACTCACAGCAGCCCATTCAAGGAGTTTTGTCGTCATACGTGAGGGTTTTCGTGCTTTTCTCCTCCGTTGCTGAGTCAGAGCGCTGTGTTTGTCATTGTGGTGGGAGCGGAAGGCTTGCCACGCATGCTTATTATTATTATTATTATTATTATTCCACCCCTTTGAGTCCCACGCAACCGGTGGTGATGTGGCACAGAAGGGCTCTCGGGCCGGCAGACGGCCAAAGGATCCCTGCCTGAAATAAATGAAGGAGCCATGGCAACCGGAGACGCAAGCAAAAGGAAGCCTTGAAGCATCCTTTTAGGTGCATTAACCCTGTCTTTGCAAAAGATAGCCAACATAATAATAATAACAACAACAACGCAAGCAAAAGAAAGCCTTGAAGAATCCTTTTAGATGTATTAACCCTGCCTTTGCAAAAGATAGCCAACTTAATAATAATAATAATAATAATAATAATAATAATAATAATAATAATAACGCAAGCAAAAAGAAGCCTTGAAGCATCCTTTTAGGTGTATTAACCCTGCCTTTGCAAAAGATAGCCAACATAATAATAATAATAATAATAATAATAATAATAATAATAATAATAATAATAATAATGCAAGCAAAAGGAAGCCTTGAAGCATCCTTTTAGGTGTATTAACCCTGTCTTTGCAAAAGATAGCCAACATAATAATAATAATAATAATAATAATAATAATAATAATAATGCAAGCAAAAAGAAGCCTTGAAGCATCTTTTTAGGTGTATTAACCCTGCCTTTGCAAAAGATAGCCAACATAATAATAATAATAATAATAATAATAATAATAATAATAATAACGCAAGCAAAAAGAAGCCTTGAAGCATCCTTTTAGGTGTATTAACCCTGCCTTTGCAAAAGATAGCCAACATAATAATAATAATAATAATAATAATAATAATAATAATAATGCAAGCAAAAGGAAGCCTTGAAGCATCCTTTTAGGTGTATTAACCCTGTCTTTGCAAAATACAGCCAACATAATAATAATAATAATAATAATAATAATAATAATAATAATAATAATGCAAGCAAAAAGAAGCCTTGAAGCATCTTTTTAGGTGTATTAACCCTGCCTTTGCAAAAGATAGCCAAAATAATAATAATAATAATAATAATAATAATAATAATAATGCAAGCAAAAGGAAGCCTTGAAGCATCCTTTTAGATGTATTAACCCTGCCTTTGCAAAATACAGCCAACATAATAATAATAATCATAATAATATATGAAATCTAGCATATACATCCCATTTGCTGTGTCATACTCTGTCACAGCGCTCCATGCAATCATGCCAATGGCCACATGATCTTGGAGGTGTCTATGGACAACGCCGGCTCTTCGGCTTAGAAATGGAGATGAGCACCAACCCCCAGAGTCAGACATGACTGGACTTAATGTCAGGAGAAACCTTTACCTTTACTACTCTGTGTTAATAATAATACTGTAATAATAATAATAATAATAATAATAATAAAATTATATTATCCGTCTTTCCTTGTGGCTCAAGACAGGATACATGGGTTGAGCATCTATACCAGGCATAGGCAAACTTGAGCCCTCCGGTAGGCTGTTAGGAATTGTGGGAGTTGAAGTCCAAACTTGGAGCGCCCAAGTTTGCACATGCACTGATCTGTACTGTTGAATTAATGCAGTTTGATACCACTTTAAACTGCCTTAGCTGAGTGCTATTCAATCCTGGGAGTTTCCCAAGGCCTTTAGCCTTTTCTGCCAACAATATATGGCAAACTACATATCCCATAGCACCGAGTCATGGCAGTTAAAGTGGTACCAACCAACTGCATCCATAAATATTCCCCATCTAGGTCTCCATCCTGTCATTAAGTCTGCAATAAACAGCTATGGTCAGCAGGTGGCAGTAAAGAGCAATTGAAAAATTGGCATTGCAATAGGGAGAGTTACATTTTTTGGACTACAATCCCCAGAATCCCCCTTATTATGGACATTATTTGTGGCTAATTGCTTTTGGCTATGACCCTTTGGAAGGAGAGTTCCTGCAAAGTCAGAGCAGCTCTAGCTTCCTAATTAGACTGTAAAATTGATGTACTTTGACCCCACTGTAGCCCAATGCTATGCAATCCTGGGAGCTATAGTTTTGCAAGGGCTTTAGTCTCCTCTGCCTAAAAGAGCTGGTGCATAATCAAACTACAGATCCCAGGATTCCCCTGCATTAATCCAAAGCAGTGAAAGTGATCTCAAACTGTGTTAGGAGCCATAGCAGTGAAAGTGGTCTCAAACTGTGCTAACTCTGCAGTATAGACGCCCCACTCTTTCCCCATGAGGTCTGCTGGGGTGTTTCTTTCTCATCTGAACCACACATGCCTGGCCTCCTTGCTGTTGTGCAACAAGATCTAAGCCTCAGATGTATATTTAAAGATATATCTCTATTTTTAAAACATGCACTTGTATTGTTGTTTATTGTTTGTTTGTTTCTGCAGACTTCCCTTTTTCTTCTTGAATGACAAAACCAAAATAGCAAATAGAAAACAGGGCAGACCTATTTTTAATGAGGATGGAACCCAAAGAAATGAGGATTTGGCTTCAAAATGTAGTCCGCTTCTAGGACTACAATGCCCATGCTTCTAGCCAGGATGGGTGTTGAAAAGCAAAAGACCCAAGATGAGTTAAAACACATTATTATTGTTGTTGTTGTTATCATTATTGTGTTGTCGAAGGCTTTCATAGCCGGAATCATTTGGTTGCTGTGAGTTTTCCGGGCTGTCTGGCCATGTTCCAGAAGCATTCTCTCCTGACGTTTGGCCCACATCTATGGCAGGCATTCTCAGAGGTTGTGAGGTCTCTTAGAAACTAGGCAAGTGGGGTTTATATACCTGTGGGTAGTTCATGGTGGAACAATAAACCCCACTGGCTTACTTTCCAACAGATCTCACAACCTCTGAGGATGCCTGCTGTAGATGTGGGCAAAACATCAGGAGAGAATGCTTCTGGAACATGGCCAGAGAGCCTGGAAAAGCAACCCAGTGATTCTGGCCATGAAAGCCTTTGACAACACAATAATAATAATAATAATAATAATAATAATAATAATAATAATAATAATAATAATTTTATTATTATTACTGCATTATTATTATACAGCATTGTATGACACAGCAAACAAGATAGATATGCATTATTATTATTATTATTATTATTATTATTATTATTATTATTATTATAATGGTTCCCTCTTGAAATTGAGACCCAATTCAGCTCACAACGTTCAAAGTAATGCAATTTAAAACCTAAGACTTATATAAATATTTTAAAACCTATAACTTTTAAATGATTGAAATAGAATAAAACCCAGAACTGTTAAAACAAATCAGTAAAAATCACCAAAACAGCATTGAAACAAAGCACGTCTTTAACAAAAAACATTAGTGCTGAAGTTAAATAATAGTTCAACAATTCTATTGGAACAGTGTCCCTTCATTTCCTTATTGCATTGATTAGAATGAGTTCAAATAAATAACTGGAAATGAGCTAAAACCTTCGCAATAAAATTCAAACCCCACTTTCCAACTCGGGAATGAATGATTTGAAAATGCAGAATCCAAAAGGGCCGAGAGAGTGAGACCTTTTTTAGGAAGTCAGTTCAATATT
The DNA here is from genome assembly GCF_035594765.1 of Anolis carolinensis. Lineage (NCBI taxonomy): Eukaryota > Metazoa > Chordata > Lepidosauria > Squamata > Anolidae > Anolis > Anolis carolinensis. Next base: position 118,024,040 of record NC_085846.1, read on the forward strand.
GTACAGAAGTTTGATTTCATGCACAAAATGGTTTGAGAGATTTTACCTTCAGGCCTTCAATGGACTTCAATGGACTTCTTGTCTAGACTTGGCTCCCGTCCTGAAGACATCTCATGATATATATGTAGGCAAGCCTCCCTCAGAAGGATCCAGAATAGTTTTGTGTCCCCAGAGATATTGTAATTACTAGGATTATTAATAATCTGCTTTCCTCTTTGGAGACCCAAAGAAATAACATTCTCATCTCTGTTGCCCTTGGCAGAGAAGGCCAGAGACCTTGTGAAACTACAGCTCCTGGGACTTCATAGCTTTGTACCGTGGCAATCATAGTGGAGTGCCGTAATGCTGCATTCATTTTGCATTCATTGTGCAAATGCTCCTTTTGAGCCATAACAGTTGAAAGTGGGGTCAAAATTTATTAATTCTGCAGCTTAAGAAAAGGCTCAAGAACTTGCAAAACTACGACTCCCAGGATTCCATGCTAGTTCTTGTGGGGCTAAAACTTGTGGGGCTAAAAATTAATTTCATTGTGTAGATGCACCCATTTTGAAGTGTTGTTGCATCCACTCTTGAGCCTTGGCAGTTCAAGTGGGGCCAAACAGCAATCGTTTTTGCAGTGTGGATGCATTTTGCAGTATGGACGCAACCATTTTGCAGGACAGGTGCATGTTGCAGTGTAAACACACAATTTTTGCAGTGTGAATGCACCCGTTTCGCAGTGTGGATGCAACCATTTTGCAGTTTGGATGCAACCATTTTGCAGTGCAGATAAATTTTGCAGTCTAGATGCATTTTGCAGTGTAGAAGCATCCATTTTGCAGTGTGGATGCAACCATTTTCCAGGACAGGTGCATGTTGCAGTGTAAACGCACCATTTTCGCAGTATGGATGCACCCATTTCGCAGTTTGCATGCAACCATTTTGCAGTGTAGATGCATTTTGCAGTGTGGATGCAACCATTTTGCAATGCAGGCGCATTTTGCAGCATAGACGCACCAATTTCGCAGTGTGGGTGCATTCTGCAGTGCGGATGCGCCCATTTTGCAGTGTGGAAGCATTTTGCAGTATGGATGCAACCGTTTTGCAGTGTAGATGCCTCTTGCAGTGTCCATAGTGTGGACGCACCCATTTTGCAGCGTGGCTGCCTTTTGCAGCACAGACGCGCCTACTCTTGAGCCGTGGCAGTTTAAGTGGGGCACTGCATGTTGCAGTGTAAACGTACCATTTTCACAGTGTGGATGCAACCATTTTGCAGGACAGGTGCATGTTGCAGTGTAAACGCACCATTTTCGCAGTGTGGATGCACCCATTTCGCAGTGTAGATGCAGTGCAGATGCATTTTGGAGTGTAAACACACCATTTTCGCAGTATGGATGCACCCATTTTGCAGTCTAGATGCATTTTGCAGTGTAGACGCATCCATTTTGCAGTGTGGATGCAACCATTTTCCAGGACAGGTGCATGTTGCAGTGTAAACGCACCATTTTCACAGTGTGGATGCACCCATTTTGCAGTGTAGATGCATTTTGCAGTGTAAACGCACCGTTTTCGCAGTATGGATGCACCCATTTTGCAGTGTAGATGCATTTTGCCGTGTAAACGCACCGATTTCGCAATGTGGATGCATTTTGTGGTGTGGATGCTCCCAGTCTTGAGCCATGCCCAGTTCAGGTGGGTCTAACACTGCATCCCTTCTGCAGTGTGGGCTCTCCGAAGGGGGGAAGGCAAGGCAAGGCAGGCTGTGCTTTGTGTCTGTGCTGGCAGATGGCAGTGGAGAGCGAAGGCAGGGATGCTGCTTGCCTGGCCCACCCTCCTCCTCCTCCTCCTCCTCCTCCTGCCTTGGCCGGCCCTTGAGCATCCCTGCCTGTCCTGGACCACCCCTCCCTTGCCTTCGCCCCTCCCCGGCTCCTCCTCCTCCTTCCTCCCCATCAGATGCTCCCAAGACAGGCGGCTATTCCTCCGGGCGCAGCAGGAGACTCATTTAAAGCAGGACCCCCTCTTGAATGCAGTGCACCCCTCCACTGGATGTTGCTGGCAGAGACATTGGCTCCTGCATCTGCATCGTGGTACCCAGGCCGGGCACACCTGGTGACTATCTCTCTATATTTTTTTGTGTGAGGAGGGGGATTATATCTCCCTCCTGGGACCTGGATAGAGGGGCTTCCTCGCTCCCATAAGAACACAGCACTGCTGCTTCAGACCCCCTCCCCATTTATTTATTGCTAAGCCCTTTGGACCCCCATGGAGCATCTCAAATGAGGCCGTAGCAGCGCTCTACCTGGATGACTTGAGGAGGATCGGAGGAGGGGAGGGCATGCTCAATGATATTGGGGGGCTATTGAAGACAAGCGGGTGAAGCTCAGGATGCAGTGGATGCGCCTTTAACGGCCCTGGGGGTTCACGTCATGGTGAACCCCATAAGGATCCTTTTGGGGGGAAGGCACCTCTTGGCGTGAAGCCCTAAAGCAAGAAGGAAGGGGAATCAGAAGAAGGACCTAAAAGCGGGGTCTTGATTCCAAGGGACCCCCCAATTGCATCTCCTCGGCATTGCCCCCCTTTCCTTGCTTTGGCTGCTTTCCGTCCTTGGAGAATAGGGACCCCCAACTGGGTTCCCCTTCTATTTTTCTCCTCTTCTTCCAATGGGCCTGAGTTGACCCCTAAGGGGGGTTTCATAGGGCTGCCTTGGGTGACCGAAAGGGGGGATCGGGGACCCCTTGGCCAAGTGGACGGCACCAAGGGCTCTTCGTAGGGTCATCAAAGGGGGCCAAAGGGGAGGATTAGGGATCTCTATATTTTTATTATATAGAGATCGATGCCACCAAGGGTTCTTCATAGGATCACCTTAGCTACCAAAGGCAAAAAAAGGGGGAATTGGGGACCCTCTGGCCAATTGGACGCTGCCAAAAACCCCTTGAAACCGTTGGGGGCAAAATGGAGAGGATTTAGGACCCTTTAGCCGGACTTTGGCTCCTTGTAAGGTCATCTTAAGGGACCAAAGAGTGGGATTGTCCAGCTGGACACCACCAAGAGTATTTGGTGTGCCTCTGGTTCTTACCCCTTGTTCACAAAATCCCTGATATGTGATCTATGGGGTTGCCATAAGGAACAACTAGGGCAGCGTTGGGCTTAGCTGTGCCAAAGCGGGTTTCCCTTGCCCACCTCTTGACCTAGATGATGGGACCATGACAGACGTTGACTCTTAAATTGCCAGCCCAGACTTGCCTTGTCTGGTTTCTCCCTTGATTCCTGCCCCTTCCCTAGTGTGATCAATGGGGTGGCCATAGACCCACAGGCACCCCACCGGAGACCGGTCCGTGTCCCGTTGCCGCCGTTGCCGCCATGGGCACGGTGCTGTCGCTCTCCCCGTCCGCCCGGAAGGCCAGCCTCTACGACAACGACGCTGACCCCGGCGGGTCCTGCAGCTCCTTGGCGCACTACCCGGCCTTGACCGGGGCAAAGGCCGGCGCCCAGAAGCCGGAGAAGGCCCTCAAGCGCCACTCCATCTTCATCCCGGCCTTGACCTGGAAGCGGCTGGTGGCCTCCACGAAGAAGCGCGGCTCCCGCTCCAGCAAGGCCTCCGCGCACAACAACAACCACCACCATGCTGCTCCTCTCCTCCACCACGGCGCCAAGGAGGTGGCCCACCTCAACCACGAAAACGTCAAGAAGTCCCTCTCATGTGCCAACCTCGCCAGTTTCGACGGTGACTCCGGCCAGGCCCCGTCGGTGCCGCTGAGCACCAAGCGCATCCCGGTGTCGTCCTCGCTGAAGCCAGGCACCGGCGGGACCGCCTCGTCCTCGCCGCGGAGGGTGATTGTCCAGGCGTCGACCAGCGAGCTGCTGAAGTGCCTGGGGGAGTTCCTGTGCCGGCGCTGCTTCCGGCTGAAGCACCTCTCGCCCACGGAGCCCATCCTGTGGCTGCGCAGCGTGGACCGCTCCCTCCTGCTGCAGGGCTGGCAGGACCAGGCCTTCGTCACGCCGGCCAACGTGGTCTTCGTGTACCTGCTCTGCCGGGAGACCCTGGACGGGGACGAGGTGGGCGCCGAGCACGAGCTGCAGGCCGCCCTGCTCACCTGCCTCTACCTCTCCTACTCCTACATGGGCAACGAGATCTCCTACCCGCTCAAGCCCTTCCTGGTCGAGGCCTCCAAGGAGGCCTTCTGGAACCGCTGCCTCCGCATCATCCACGCCATGAGCGCCAAGATGCTGCGCATCAACGCCGACCCGCACTACTTCACGCAAGTCTTTGCCGACCTCAAGAACGAAGGCTCCGCCAGCGCCGGAGGAAAAGGACGAGAAGAGTTCACCCGCCTTCTAGACCGGTGACCGTTTGACTACTGGACGTTTTCTGCCCATTTCTGGACCACTAGATGTTTCCTGACCACTTGAACTTTTCTTCTCTCATTTTGGACTGGATTTCCCTTCCTACTGTAAACTCAGTAGGACCATCAGTTGAACTTTCCTGCCCTTGAACCAATGGCTGGACTTTCCTGCTCAGTTCCTAAACAGGTCGCTGGACATTCTTGCTTGGAACTATCGCTTGAGTTTCCTGCCCAGTTCTTGCACTGGGATCTGGACCTTCCTGCCCAGATCTTGGACCTATTGTTGGATGTTCCTGCCTAGTTCTTGCACTGGGATTGGGACTTTCCTGTCCAGATCTTGGACCTATCGTTGGATGTTCCTGCCCAGTTCTTGCACTGGGATCTGGATTGTCCTGCCCAGATCTTGGACCTATCGTTGGATGTTCCTGCCCAGTTCTTGCACTGGGATCTGGACTTTCTTGCCCAGTTCTTGAACTTGCAGCTCCACTGGTAACTCAACACTCCTGCCCAGATCTTGGACCATCAGTTGAATTCCATCTCCTTTTTTTTGGACCAATGGCTGGACTTTCCTACTCAGTTCCTAAACAGGTCACTGGACATTGCTGCTGGGAACTATCGTTGGATGTTCCTGCCCAGTTCTTGCACTGGGATCTGGACTTTACCCTCCAGTTCTTGGACCTATCATTGGATTTTATTGCCCGGATCTTGGACCAGTATCTGGACTTTCCTGCCCAGTTCTTGGACCTATCATTGGGTTTTCCTACCTAGTTCTTGAACTTGCAGCTGGATTTCCCTTTCTAAGGCAACTCAATATTCCTACCCAATTCTTGGACCATCAGTTGAATTTTCCATGTCCAATGGCTGGACCTTCTGCCCATTTCTGGACATTCCTGCTTGGAACTTTTTGGAAAATATAGTTGGATTTTCTTGCACTGGGATCTGGAGTTTACCCTCCAGTTCTTGGACCTATAGTTGGATTTTCTTCCCAGTACTTGGACCGGGATCTGGACTTTATTCTCCAGTTTTTGGACCTATCATTGGATTTTCTTGCCCTGATTTTAGACCAGGATCTGGACTTTCCTGCCCAGTTCTTGGACCTGCAAACTTGATTTTCCTTGGGCTAGTAACTGGATTTAACTGTCTTATTTCTTACAGCAGCAAACTGGATTTCCCTGCCTGGATGATGGATCTTCCTACATTATTCTACATCAGGCCTGGGCCAACTTGGGCCCTCCGGGTGTTTTGGACTTCAACAGCCGGTAGGCTGTTAGGAATTGTGGGAGTTGAAGTCCAAAACACCCGGAGGGCCCAAGTTGGCCCAGGCCTGATCTACATTGCAAAAGTAATATATTTTGGCACAACTTCCACAAGTTCCTTTCCATTTTCCCTTCCCATGGCTTAATTTTACAGTTTCAGGAGAGGTTTTAGGCAGGAAAAAAAAATCCCAAAAATCAGCCCTTTGGACAGGTCTGCTCTGGATTCCAGATGGACAAAGGAGGCATTTATTGTGAGCGATTATCTAATAAATAAGATAGCAAAAAAAATAAAAAAAGGTTTAGGGCTTTCCTCTTTGATAATTTATTTACGTATACGTCTTGCAAATTATTCCAGTATATTTGCTAGGGAGGGCTGATGGTAAAAATTTGACAAGTTTTTGGAGAGAACAGCAAGACACCATTATTATTATTATTATTATTAATATTTAATTGGACATAATATTTAATTATACAATAATAATTTATAGCATGAGTTTTCTCTCTAAAAGGAGATGGTGATGATGATAATGATGGGAGGTTAACAGCTATTATTATTATTATTATTATTATTATTAAATTGGACATAATATTTAATTATATAATTATAATAATAATTTATAGCATGAGTTTTCTCTCTAAAAGGAGATGGTGATGATGATAATGATGGGAGATTAACAGCTATCATTATTATTATTATTATTATTAAATTGGACATAATATTTAATTATATAATAATAATAATAATAATAATAATTTATAGCATGGTTTTCTCTCTAAAAGGAGATGTTGATGATGATGATGGGAGATTAACAGCTATTATTATTATTAAATTGGACATAATATTTAATTATATAATAATAATAATAATAATAATAATAATTTATAGCATGAGTTTTCTCTCTAAAAGGAGATGGTGATGATGATGATGATGATGATGATGATAGGAGGTTACCAGCTACTACTATTATTATTATTAAATTGGACATAATATTTAATTATATAATAATAATAATAATTTATAGCATGAGTTTTCTCTCTAAAAGGAGATGATGATGATGATGATGATGATGATGGGAGATTAACAGCTATTATTATTATTATTTAATTGGACATAATATTTAATTATACAATAGTAATAATTTATATCATGGGTTTTCTTTCTAAAAGGAGATGATGATGATGATGATGATGATGATGATGATGATGGGAGATTAACAGCTATTATTATTATTATTTAATTGGACATAATATTTAATTATACAATAGTAATAATTTATATCATGGGTTTTCTTTCTAAAAGGAGATGGTGATGATAATGATGAGAGGTTAACAGCTATTATTATTATTATTATTATTATTAAATTGGACATAATATTTTATTATATTATTATAATAATAATTTATAGCATGAGTTTTCTCTCTAAAAAGAGATGGTGATGATGATGATGATGGGAGGTTAACAGCTATTATTATTATTATTATTATTATTATTATTATTATATAATTAAATATAATGATTTATATGTCATAATAATAATATGTTATAATACAAAATAATTATTATAATAGCGAATAATAATAATAATAGCTGTGAATCCATCCAAAAATAATAATATGTTATAATACAAGATAATTATTATAATAGCTGATGATAATAATAGCTGTGAATCCCTCCAAAAATAATAATACGTTATAATACAAGATAATTATTATAATAGCTTATGATAATAACAATAATAATAATAACTGCACACATCATCTGAAAATACATCACGCAGTCCTAGACACTTGGGAAGTGTTCGACTTGTGATTTTGTGATACGAAATCCAGCATGTCTATCTTGTTTGCTGTGCAATAATAAAATAATAATAATAATAATAATAATAATAATAATAATAATAATAATAATAATAATAATAATAGCTGTGAATCCCTCCAAAAAATCCCTTTTCAGGCTTTTCAGGAACTATTTATTTGTGTAATGAGTTGCATTAGAGAATTCTCAGCATCCTCCCAACACCTTAGCTTCCAAATTTATTTTTTTATTATAAGGTTTGATAATTGAGATGGATGGAAAGCCATTTCCGTGCATGAATCATGGAGCTTGCTTCCCCCAAAGTAGAAATAAATAGGATTTCAAAAGAGACCCAGCAAGCTGCTATTTGGAGGGGGAAATGGATGGAAAGTGGGTTATTTAGCAACGATTACCTACCAGGGAAAAAAAGGGATATTAAAGAAATGGAGATTTCCATGGCAACCGGAACATTTTAGAGGCTGCACCCGAACCTCCAGCAGAGAGAGAGAATTGCAGCAATATGCCTTATATTTCCATTTAAAATCTATGTATTTTATTATTAATTTTATTATGGCAGGATCCGTCATACATTTGGTCCCTGCCCTGAAAGATTGTGAGGCTAAAAAGGGCAAAAACCCATTAAAGCAAAAGGGGAAAAAATTATGCGGATTTCTTTCCCCCTTTTTTTGCAAAAGAGGCCTAAAATCAGTGATTGTGCAAAGGATGCATCTCCACTGTAGGATTAATGCGGTTTGATACCACTTTTAATGCTACATCATACTGGGAGTTGTAGTTTTCCAAGGCCTTCAGCTTTCTCTGCCCAAGTTGGCACTTTATTGCTAAACTGCAGTTCCCAGGGTCCCATGCGGTTAAACCAGTGTTAAACTGGGTTAAGTCTAGGGTGTAGACACACCACATCCCAGAGGGAGGGAAGGTACTTTTGGAAGCTACCACTCCAATAATAATAATAATAATAATAATAATAATAATAATAATAATAATAATAATATAATCCAGCATATATATCTCGTTTGCTGTGTCATACTCTTTCTTTGTGTCAATAATAATAATTATAATTATATTATATATTATATTAATATTATATTATATTAATATTATATAATATAATAATCCAGCATATATATCTCATTTGCTGTGTCATACTCTTTCTTTGTGTCAATAATAATAATAATAATAATAATAATAATAGATATTATTGTTATATCAATACAGTAATAACATCCTGCTTTCACCTTTTGATTCAATGGCTCCAGGACCCAATGTCCTTCCAAGCTAGGAATGATGGACAGTGTAATCCAAGCTATAAATGGAAACAGTTCAGGACTTCATTAATGGGAATTATTAATATTGATATTAGTATTATACCCTACTTTCATTTCTTGATTGAGTGGCTGCAGGATTCTGTGTTATTCCTATCTGGGGATGATGGGAAGTGTAATCCAACCTATGAATGCAAAGGGTGCAGGTCTTCATTAATGGGTATTATTATTATTATTATTATTATTATTGACACAAAGACATAGTATGACACAGCAAACGAGATATATATGCTGGATTTCATATTATTATTATTATTATTATTATTCTGCTTTCATCTCTTGATTGAATGGTTGCAGGACCCAATGTCCTTCCTATCTGGGGATGATGGGAAGTGTAATCCAACCTATGAATACAAAAAATTCAAGACTTAATTAATGGCAATTATTATTATTATTATTATTATTATTATTATTATTATTATTGGTATTATATCTTGCTTTCATCTCTTGATTAAATAGCTTCAGGACCCAATGTCCTTCCTATCTGGGGATGATGGGAAGTGTAATCCAACCTATGAATGCAAAAAGTGCAGGTCTTCATTGATGGGTATTATTATTATTACTATTATATCCTTTCAGCTCTTGATTGAATGGCTGTAGGATTCTGTTGTTATTTCTATCTAGGGATGATGGGAGGTGTAATCCAACCTATGAATGCAAAGGGTTTGGGACTTCATTAATTGGAATTATTATTATTATTATTATTATATCCTTCTTTCATCTTTTGATTGAATAATTGCAGGACCCAATGTCCTTCCTATCTGGGGATGATGGGAAGTGTAATCCAACCTATGAATACAAAAAATTCAAGACTTAATTAATGGCAATTATTATTATTATTATTATTGGTATTATATCTTGCTTTCATCTCTTGATTAAATAGCTTCAGGACCCAATGTCCTTCCTAGCTAGGGATGATGGGAAGTGCAATCCAACCTATGAATGCAAAGGGTGCAGGTCTTCATTGATGGGTATTATTATTATTACTATTATATGCTTTCAGCTCTTGATTGAATGGCTGTAGGATTCTGTTGTTATTTCTATCTGGGGATGATGGGAGGTGTAATCCAACCTATGAATGCAAACGGTTTGGGACTTCATTAATTGGAATTATTATTATTATTATTATTATTATTATTATTATATCCTTCTTTCATCTTTTGATTGAATAATTGCAGGACCCAATGTCCTTCCTATCTGGGGATGATGGGAAGTGTAATCCAACCTATGAATACAAAAAATTCAAGACTTAATTAATGGCAATTATTATTATTATTATTATTATTATTATTATTGGTATTATATCTTGCTTTCATCTCTTGATTAAATAGCTTCAGGACCCAATGTCCTTCCTAGCTAGGGATGATGGGAAGTGCAATCCAACCTATGAATGCAAGAAGTGCAGGTCTTCATTAATGGGTATTATTATGATGATGTTTATTATTATTTTATCCTTCTTTCATCTCTTGATTGAATGGCTGCAGGATTCTGTTGTTATTCCTCTCTGGGGATGATGGGAGGTGCGTTCCAACCTATGGGTGCAAATGGAATTCCACTAATGGGAACTCTTCTTGCATTTGGGGCCTTTGCGGGATTTGCTTTGGATCCGTTCAGGTTGTTGCTGCTAAAATACTGTACATAATAATGCTGTATATAGGGAGAAATCCGAATTGTGCATGTCAGGAAGGATATTTAATTTTTGTTTAGGTGTTTATTTCTTTTCCCGCTTTCTTTCTCTCCTGGGAAATAAATGGTTTACGGTTTTGGGAAACAAACCCGACAGAAGACTTTGGGAATCTCTGCTTTCTTTGCATGGGAATCGCAATGAGAAACTGGCCCTTTTTTCTGTACTGATTTCTTCTTTCCTTGGGAGGAAAAAAAATAACAGACAATTGGGGAGCGCAAGGCCAGTATTTGTATTATATTAACTCTTAATATCTGAGACTTGCCTCGGTGTTTCGATTTCTACCTTGTCTTTCGACCCGTGGCCGGATCGTCCTTCTTTCTCACGACTTTTGGGGAGCGGGTTCATTGACGACTATGGCACTTTATTATTCGAAATAAAAGAGAAACTGAAATCGTATGGTTTTATTATGATTTGAGAATGAAATAATATGGAAATGGCTCGTGGAACTCCCAGAATCCACAAAGCTCTGGAAACATAAGAATTGGAAGGGTCCCCCAAAGGTCATCTAGACCCGGCATGGCCACACTTCGGCCCTCCCTCCAGATGTTTTGGACTTCAACTCCCACAATTCCTAACAATTCCTTGTTGTTGTTGTTGTTGTTGTTGTTTTATGGACTTCAGCTCCCACATTTCCTAACAATTCCTTATTATTGATGTTGTTGTTGTTATTTGGACTTCAACTCCCACAATTCCTAACAATTCCTTGTTGTTGTTGTTGTTATTTGGACTTCAACTCCCACATTTCCTAACAATTGCTTATTATTGATGTTGTTGTTGTTATTTGGACTTCAACTCCCACAATTCCTAACAATTCCTTATTATTGTTGTTATTATTTGGACTTCAACTCCCACAATTCCTAACAATTCCTTGTTGTTGTTGTTGTTGTTGTTGTTGTTTTTTGGACTTCAACTCCCACATTTCCTAACAATTCCTTATTATTGATGTTGTTGTTATTTGGACTTCAACTCCCACAATTCCTAACAATTCCTTATTGTTGTTGTTGTTGTTATTTGGACTTCAACTCCCACATTTCCTAACAATTTTTTATTATTGTTGTTGTTGTTATTTGGACTTCAACTCCCACAATTCGTAACAATTCCTTATTATTGATGTTGTTATTGCCGTTGTTATTATTATTATTATTATTTGGACTTCAACTCCCACAATTCCTAAAAATTCCTTATTATTGATGTTGTTGTTGTTATTTGGACTTCAACTCCCACAATCCCTAACAATTCCTTATTATTGATGTTGTTGTTGTTGCTGGTGTTATTATTATGTGGACTTCAACTCCCACAATTCCTAACAATTCCTAATTATTGATGATGTTTTTATTTGGAGTTCAACTCACACAATTCCTAACAATTCCTTATTACTGATGTTGTTATTGTCGTTATTATTATTATTATTTGGACTTCAACTCCCACAATTCCTAACAATTCCTTATTATTGATGTTGTTGTTGATGTTATTATTTGGACCTCAACTCACACAATTCCTAACAATTCCTTATTATTGATGTTGTTGTTATTATTTGGACTTCAACTCACACAATTCCTTATTATTGATGTTGTTGTTGTTATTATTATTTGGACTTCAACTCACACAATTTCTAACAATTCCTTATTATTGAGAGTTGTTGTTGTTGTTGTTATTTTATTTTTCAAATTTGGTTGGACTGGATGGCCTTTGGGGGTTCCTTCCAACTCTAGGATTCAGTGAAGACCAATTTAGCAAATTTTGCATAGAAAAAGAGCAAAAAGTTTTCCAAAGCTGTACAGCATTTGTTGTTGTTGTTGTTACTATTGTTATTATTATTTAGGTGGATGGCCTTTCGTTGACAGGTGTCTGCCGCCTCCTCCTCCTCCTCCTATTACCTGGATTTTTCTGGCAAAACCCAATGCCTGGCTCCCTCCTCGTCTTCGCGTATCCGCCTCCAGCGCGATGATTATTATTCACCGTCGGCAGAGCTGCAATGCATCCGTCTGGGAGAAAAAGCTGAGATCTTGCATAAATATACATTTGACACCCACAGAGTTATGCAATGCAGCTCCATTTTTAGGCCATGGAACACATGGATATGGGATGGAGGGGAATACTTGGCTCAGCAACGCTCCACGGACCAGCTGCGTGATGCTGCAGCAAAAAAGGCGAATGCCATTCCCAATTGCATTCGTAGTCAAGGGAAGGAATAACCCCAATATATATTCAAGGCTTTGTATGGAGTACTGAGTTCAGGTCTTGATGCCTCATTTAGTGGCGGGCTCATAGAATTGGAAGGGGTCCCTTGAGGCCATCTAGTCCAGGCTCATTCTGCTCAGTTGCAGGGTCTCCAGGATGAGAAGGTAGCTAGATCTTCTGATATGAGCTGTTTGGCAATGGAATAATGTTGTTGTTGTTGTTGTTGTTGTTAATACCCTAGTGAGACTCAATGCAGCTCATGATGCTATAACCTATACAATGGACTACTTTTTTCTTTGGACTTTCCTTCTTTGGAGATGAAAGAGTCACAGACTCATAGAGTTGGAAGGGGTCCCTTGAGGCCATCTAGTCCAGGCTCATTCTGCTCAGTTGCAGGGTCTCCAGGATGAGAAGGTAGCTAGATCTTCTGATATGAGCTGTTTGGCAATGGAATAATGTTGTTGTTGTTGTTGTTGTTGTTGTTAATACCCTAGTGAGACTCAATGCAGCTCATGATGCTATAACCTATACAATGGACTACTTTTTTCTTTGGACTTTCCTTCTTTGGAGATGAAAGAGTCACAGACTCATAGAGTTGGAAGGGGTCCCTTGAGGCCATCTAGTCCAGGCTCATTCTGCTCAGTTGCAGGGTCTCCAGGATGAGAAGGTAGCTAGATCTTCTGATATGAGCTGTTTGGCAATGGAATAATGTTGTTGTTGTTGTTGTTGTTGTTGTTAATACCCTAGTGAGACTCAATGCAGCTCATGATGCTATAACCTATACAATGGACTACTTTTTTCTTTGGACTTTCCTTCTTTGGAGATGAAAGAGTCACAGACTCATAGAGTTGGAAGGGGCCCTTGAGGCCATCTAGTCCAGCCCCATTCTGCTCAGTTGCAGGGTCTCCTGACTCAAAGCTAGCTAGATCTTCTGATATGAGCTATTTAGCAGTGGAATGCATTATTATTATTATTATTATTATTATTATTATTATTATTATTATTATTAATTGGATCTACACCAGGCATGGGCAAACTTTAAACTTTAAAACATTAAATGGCTGAGTGGGTTGCTAGGAGACGAAATGGGCGGGGTCTACCCTTCTAACTGGCAGCAAGGGGAAAAAACAGTTCTTCCTCTTCCTCTAATTTGGACTTTATATTTCTAGGGTTTTTTTGATTGAAAGACATATTTTTGATGACTATGTCTTTTGTGGCCAAATTTGGTGTGATTTAGCTCAGTGGTTTTGTTGTTTACTCCATAATAAAATGCACATTACATTTTTATATATATAGATGTATATGTGTGTGTGTGTGTATATGTGTGTATATATATATATACACACACACACACACACACACACACACAAGGGGTTTTTATTGAAAGACATATTTTGGATGACTATGTCTTTTGTGGCCAAATTTGGTATGATTTGGTTCAGTGGTTTTGTTGTTTACTCCATAATAAATCACACATTACATTTTTTATATATAGATGTATATGTATATGTGTATATACACACACGCACACATATACAAGGGTTTTTTTAATTGAAAGACATATTTTGGATGACTATGTCTTTTGTGGCCAAATTTGGTGTGATTTGGTTCAGTGGTTTTGTTGTTTACTCCATAATAAAACACACATTACATTTTTATCTATATAGATGTATATGTATGTGTGTGTGTGTGTGTGTGTATATATATATACGTATATATACACACACACACATAAGGTTTTTTTATTGAAAGACATATTTTGGATAACCATGTCTTTTGTGGCCAAATTTGGTGTGATTTGGTTCAGTGGTTTTGTTGTTTACTCCATAATAAATCACACATTACATTTTTTATATATAGATGTATATGTATATGTGTGTGTGTGTGTGTATATACACACACATATACAAGGGTTTTTTTTTAATTGAAAGACATATTTTGGATGACTATGTCTTTTGTGGCCAAATTTGGTGTGATTTGGTTCAGTGGTTTTGTTGTTTACTCCATAATAAAACGCACATTACATTTTTATATATAGAGATGTATATGTATGTATACACATACATATATATATATACACACACACATATACACACACAAAACATTTCTGCTGAAACACTGCACAGTATGTTTTTTTTCTAGTTTATACATACACATATACACACGCAAAACATTTCTGCTGGAACACTGCACAATATGTTCTTTCTAGTTTATATATTTTTTATTTAATTTCTCCAATATATACAATACCACAATATATCACAATATGACAATCTTTTTCCCATCCGCCCTCCCTCCCCAAGTCACAGCCACTTCCTAGTCAATCCTCTTACTCATAAGTTATCCTCTAACGTCTAATTATATTAACAATCGTCACTGATCCAAAATCTCACATGGGGCCGGGTCTACACTGTGGAATTAGAGCGGTTTAAAACTCAATTGAACTGCCAAGGCTCAGAGCTACGGAACCATGGGAATGACTATTCCCAGGATTCTATAGCGAGCATTGATGGAAATATAGTCCAGCTGCATTTGTCCTGCAGCGAAGGTGGAACCCATTGATGGTTTTTTGCAAGAAAATTGAGAAAAGTAATGCAAAGTCCGGGCTCATCTCTGCGGGAAGTGGAGCACAAAGCCGTCTCGGCTCTTGGCGAAGTCCGGCAAAGCCTCCGGTCCGTACCGAGCTTCCGCCGAGATCAGCCTCTTGCGGCCTCCAAGGCTGGCCGGGATGCAGTCCGAGACCTGGACGCCCAGGGGACGATGGGCCCTGCAGCAGACACAGAGAGAGAAAGAGGATGAGATGGACATCTGTCCGGAGGGGTTGGTTGGATGCCCTTTGGGAGTCTACTTTGGCCTTCCCTCCAGGTGTTTTGGACTCCAACTCCCACCGGCTGTTAGGAATGGTGGGAGTTGGAGTCCAAAACACCTGGAGGGCTCAAGTTTGCGAAAGTCTCTGTCTTCATCATCTTCATGCCAAAATAAACAGCGATGCGCTGGAATATGGCCTCTCACATGGCTTGCCTTGGCACTATTTATAGCCCAGCACCGATGAGTAAGAAACAAGCCGCCCCTGGCAGCTCTCCAGGCCTTGGAAATATTATTTGGAGGACTACATATCCCATCATCCTCCGGGCAGTAGTCTGGGAAGGTAGCACTCCCAAGCTGGCAAGGAGCAAGCTGAGCAAGCTTAGAATCAGAATCATTGGAAACATCATCATCAATATCATTATTTGGGAGGACTACATATCCCATCATATCCTAGTTTTCTGGACATCATTATTTGGGAGGACTACATATCCCATCATATCCTAGTTTTCTGGACATCATTATTTGGGAGGACTACATATCCCATCATATCCTACTTTTCTGGACATCATTATTTGGGAGGACTACACATCCCACCATATCCTAGTTTTCTGGACATCATTATTTGGGAGGACTACATATCCCATCATATCCTAGTTTTCTGGACATTATCATTATTTGGGAGGACTACATATCCCATCATATCCTAGTTTTCTGGACATTATCATTATTTGGGAGGACTACATATCCCATCATATCCTAGTTTTCTGGACATCATCATTATCTTTATTTGGGAGGACTACATATCCCATCATATCCTAGTTTTCTGGACATCATCATTATTATTTGGGAGGACTACATATCCCATCATATCCTAGTTTTCTGGACATCATCATTATTATTTGGGAGGACTACATATCCCACCATATCCTAGTTTTCTGGACATCATTATTATCATTATTTGGGAGGACTACATATCCCATCATATCCCACTTGTCTGGGAAAGTAGCTCTCCCAAGCTGGGCAGGGAGCAAGCTGAGAAAGCTTAGAATAATAGAATAATTGAAATTATTATTATTATTATTTGGGAGGACTACATATTCCATCATCCTCCAGCCAGTCAATTGGAAGGGTAGATCTCCCAAGCTGGGCAGGGAGCAAACTGAGCGAGCTTAGAATCATAGAATAATTTGAAATATAAGTATTATTATTATCATTATTATTTGGGAGACTACATATCCCATCATCCTCCAGCCAGTCATCTGAAAGGGTAGCTCTCCCAAGCTGGGCAGGGAGCAAGCTGAGCGAGCTTAGAATAATTTGAAACACATGTATTATTATTATTATTATTATTATTATTATTATTATTATTTGGGAGACTACATATCCCATCATCCTCCAGCCAGTCGTCTGGAAAGGTAGCTCTCCCAAGCTGGGCAGGGAGCAAACTGAGCGAATTAAGAATCATAGAATACTTGGAAACATCATCATTATCATCATCTGGAAGGACTACATATCCCATCATCCTCCAGCCAGTCGTCTGGAAAGGTAGCTCTCCCAAGCTGGGCAGGGAGCAAACTGAGCAAATTAAGAATCATAGAATAATTGGAAACATCATCATCATCATCATTCAGGAGGATAACATATCCCATCATCCTTCAGCCAGTCATCTAGAAAGTTGGGCAGAGAGCAAGCTGAGCTGGCTTAGAATAATAAAATAATGTGAATGATCATCACCATCACTATGATTGGGGGAAAAGGAAGGGGCCTGAGGCTGTCAGGAATGGTGGGAGTTGGAGTCCAAAACACCTGGAGGGAGGGACAAAGTTTGCCCATGCCTGCTTTGGAGTCACGGAAATAGGACGGCCAAGTCTTTGTTCTCTTAATCCCGGCTCAGACACCTGCGGAAGGTGCCACGAGGCCAGTGGGTCAAGAGGAGCAACATCCCTCCCCTCCGCGCATAATCCCACCCCATGGACCCCAGTGGGACCCGCGTCCAGGGTTTACCGCCGAGACAGCTGGAGACTGAAAGGCATCCGCATGCCTTGGCAACGTGGCTACCTAACGTTGGGATTAATGCGTGGACAGCATTTGTTTTGTCGGGAGAGAGAACACAAGGATGCGAATGCAGTCTGATACAGAAACTATGGTCAGGAAAGCATAAAAAGTGAAATTGCGCCATCACGCTATTGCGCCATTGTTGCATTGCACTTAACATTATGAATCATGGTATTACGCCATCACCCTTTCGCGCCATTGTTGCATTGCACTTAACATTATGAATCATGGTATTACGGCAACACTCTATTGCGCTATCGTTGCATTGCACTTAACATTATGAATCATGGTATTACGCCATCACGCTATTGCGCCATCGTTGCATTGCACTAAACATTATGAATCATGGTATTACGCCAACACGCTATTGCGCCATCATTGCATTGCACTAAACATTATGAATCATGGTATTACGCCATCACGCTATTGCGCCATCGTTGCATTGCACTAAACATTATGAATCATGGTATTACGCCATCACGCTATTGCGCCATCATGGCATTGCACTTAACGTTATGAATCATGGTATTACGCCATCACGCTATTGCGCCATCATTGCATTGCACTTAACATTATGAATCATGGTATTACGCCATCACGCTATTGCGCCATCATTGCATTGCACTAAACATTATGAATCATGGTATTACGCCATCACGCTATTGCGCCATCATGGCATTGCACTTAACATTATGAATCATGGTATTACGCCATCACGCTATTGCGCCATCGTTGCATTGCACTAAACATTATGAATCATGGTATTACGCCAGCACGCTATTGCGCCATCATTGCATTGCACTAAACATTATGAATCATGGTATTACGCCATCACGCTATTGCGCCATCGTTGCATTGCACTAAACATTATGAATCATGGTATTACGCCATCACGCTATTGCGCCATCATGGCATTGCACTTAACGTTATGAATCATGGTATTACGCCATCACGCTATTGCGCCATCATTGCATTGCACATAACATTATGAATCTTTGTATTACGCCAACACGCTATTGCGCTATGGTTGCATTGCACTTAACACACTATGTGACATTATTTTTGTTCCTGGGTTATTAATGTCATTTTCACACATGGAAAAAAGTTTAGGAAACTGCCAAAACTCCATTGTTGTATGTCCATGTTCCAGAAGCATTCTTTCCTGACGTTTCGCCCACATCTATGGCAGGCATCCTCAGAGGTTGTGAGCATCCCAAGGTCTTGTATACTTTGGCCTTCCCTCCAGGGGTTTTGGGCTTCAACTCCCACAATTCTTCTAAGGATGCCTGCCATAGATGCAGGCGAAACATCAGGAGAGAATGCTTGTGGAACATGGCCAGACAGCCCAGAAAACACACAACCACCCTGTGATTCTTGCCATGAAAGCCAAGACAACAACGGATCAGGACCAAACTCCAGTCAAAAATAGTTGGTGGTATTGTCCTCTGCCATGCGTTTTTTTTTAACTTGGTTAATTAATTTTTAAAAAATGAAATTAGTGATGAGGACTTACCTTCGGAAGTGCTCCACCAAGACGCCGACGAGTTCTCCGACCCGGTTGTCGCCGTCCGGTTGCGTTTTGTGGAGGCAGACCACCAGGCCGTCGCGGTTCTGCGTGTGGAAGACCACCAACTGGTCCAGGCCGCTGGTCACGCTCAGACCGGTCACCTGGGCGAGGGAAGGAGGAGGCCACGTGTGTCTTACCTGTCTCACCTGGGCCAACTTGGGCCTTCCAGGTGTTTTGGACTGCAACTCCCACCATTCCTCACAGCCTCAGGCCCTTTCCTCAGGAAGGGTCCTGAGGCTGTGAGGAATGGTGGGAGTTGCAGTCCAAAACAACCGGAGAGCCCAAGTTGGCCCCAAACCCACTCCATAGCCCATCATCCCCTGACGTCCAGCTCACCATGCTGAGCGGGACGGACCGCATGACCTTGTACTGCTTCTTGGGGTCCAACTTGTAGAGGTTCTGATCTGTGACGAGGAGGGCCCGGTCCGAGGCCTTGTTACAGCGGTTGATCTGCAGATAACAGAAGGACAGTGTTGTGGTTCAGTCTGATGATGAAGGGGGATTTGGGTCTATGCAAACTGACCAAGGAAATGCTGGTGAGGGAAATGTTGAAGGCTCTGGATTGTTAGAGAGGCCGCAGACTAGCAATGAAACAGAAGCCAGTGATAAGGGTGACCTTTCACAGGATCCAGAACATCAACAAGTCCCAGGTGGATCTGGCAGCGAGTCAGAGGAGTCTTCCTTAGATAGGGATACAAGGTTAAGGTTAAAAGTTCATCGTCCCAGACATTCTCTTAGGATCGCTGATAAACATGTAGGAACCCAAGGACAGAGAAATGCTTTCTTGAACTGTAAGCATCGTTAAATAAGGGAGAAACAGGGAAAGATTTGAGACGAAGCAACGTTGGTTTTGGAAATCCTGTCTTGTCTATGCTCTTGGAAAAGTATTCTTGCCTTTGTTCCTACCTGGATCTTGCATTTTGGATGGGGTTTTGAAGTTCATGCTGCCTTGTTTTCAGGAATGATTTGTTATATTAGAGACTTTGAACTATATTCTTCAGACTGCCTTTGCATTTGGATTATTGCTTTTTTTACTGCTTTTTATTCAGACTTTGCTATCTTGTATCAATACACTGTTTAAACCAAGTCTGCTGTGTGTAAAAAGCAAGGTGAACCAGTGCTGAGGTACAGCAGACAGAGCTGGAAGGGGGCCCTAGAGGTCATCCAGTCCCTCCCAATGGACACAGCACAATGCCCCGCACTGACCTTCCGGACGTGGCACGAGAACAGCACCGAGCGGAAGCGGGACTTGTCCTGCAGAGCCGCGAGCCTTTTGGAGAACTGGGTGGCCAGGACGGGGTTTTCGTCCTCCTGGAGAAGCAATTATTATTGTTGTTATTGTTGTTGTTGTTGTTGTTGGTGTTATTATTATTATTATTATTTTATTATGACACAGCAAACAAGATAGATATGCTGGTTTTCGTATCACAAAATCACAAGTCAAACACTTCCCAAGTGTCTAGGACTGTGTGATGTATTTTCAGATGATGCAAATTATTGTTGTTGTTGTTGTTTTTGTTGTTATGGCCTTTAGGGCCCTTGATTCAAATCCCCAGCTCCTGCCTTTTATCCTGGGAGTTTTCAGAATACGAGTAATTCCAGATTAAAGTCCCAAATCGTTGCTTTGGAGCGGTGCGCTAGAAGTCTCTAAGCCCCTCGTCGAACTACAAATCCCAAGATTTTGTGGCAATTAAAGTGGCACCCGATGGCTATAATCGTCAAATGCTCGGGAGAAGAGGCAGTTGCCCAAATGAAGTCTTGCACAAACTCTCTCTCTCTCTCTCTCTCTCTCTCTCTCTCTCTCTCTCTCTCTCTATATATATATATATATATATATATATATATATAAACTGTGTGTGTGTGTGTATGTGTGTGTGTATATATATATATATATATAGTGTGTGTGTATATATATATATATATATATCACACACACACACACACACGCACATATACTGTACAAATAGCTAAATAGGATTCCAATGTCTTGTCCTGCAACTACAACTCCCATTGCCTCATAAGCAGCTATTCTGGATTCCGAATGTATTCCCTCCAACTACAACTCCCATCATACCATGACCAGCAACTTTGGACTCCCAATGCCTTGGCCTCCAACTACAACTCCCATCACGGAATAACCAGTATTGCCTCCAACTACAACTCCCATGAGCCCATAATCAGCTATTTCAGATTCCCAATGCCTTGGCCTCCAACTCCAACTCCCATCACCCCATAACCAGCTATTTTGGATTCCCAATGTATCAGCCTCCAACTATATCTCCCATCATCCCATAACCAACTACAACTCCCATTACCCATAACCAGCTACAGTAGAGTCTCACTTATCCAAGCCTCGCTTATCCAAGCTTCTAGATCAGGGGTCCCCAAACTAAGGCCCGGGGGCCGGATGCGGCCCTCCAAGGTCATTGACCTGGCCCCTGCCCTCAGTTTTAGACTTAGGATCGGCCCAAAGTCTGAAATGACTTGAAGGCACAACAACAACAACAACAATCCTACTTAACTTGACTATCTCATTGGGCAGAAGCAGGCCCACACTTCCCATTGAAATCCTGATAGGTTTATGTTGGTTAAAATGGTTTTCATTTTTAAATATTGTATTGTTCATTCATTTACTAATATTGTGCTATGGTAATATTATAATATACTAGCTGTGCCTGGCCACACGTGGCTGTGGCGAAGTCTGGTGGTCTGGGAAATAAAGTACAGTGGAGTCTCACTTATCCAAGCTAAACGAGCCAGCAGACGCTTGGATAAGCGACTATCTTGGATAATAAGGAGGGATTAAAGAAAAGCCTATTAAACATCTAAATAGGTTATGATTTTACAAATTCAGCACCAAAACATCATGTTAGACAACAAATTTGACAGAAAAGGTAGTTCATTACACATTAATGCTATGTAGTAATTACTGTATTTACGAATTTAGCACCAAAATATCACAATGTATTGAAAACATTGACTACAAAAATGCGTTGGATAATCCAGAACGTTGGATAAGTGAGTACTGGATAAGTGAGACTCTACTGTATTATTATTATTATTATTATTATTATTATTATTATTATTATTATTATTAACATTGTGGCTGGGTGGCCATTTGTCAGGGGTGCTTTGCTTGTGCTTTCGGTGCACAAAGACAGAAGGGGAATGGACTCAATGGCCCAAAGGGTCTCTTTCAACTCTCTTTATTATTATTATTATTGTTGTTGTTGTTGTTGTTATTATTGCTCGGTGGCCAACTGTAGTCCGGCCCTCCAACGGTCCGAAGGATCGTGAACTGGCCCCCTGTTTAAAAAGTTTGGGGACCCCTGTTCTAGATTATCCAAGTCATTTTTGTAGTCAATGTTTTCAATATATCGTGATATTTTGGTGCTAAATCCGTAAATACAGTAATTACAACATAACATTCCTGCGTATTGAACTACTTTTTCTGTCAAATTTGTTGTATAACATGATATTTTGGTGCTTAATTTGTTAAAATCATAACCTAATTTGATGTTTAATAGGCTTTTCCTTAATCCCTCATTATTATCCAAGATATTCGCTTATCCAAGCTTCTGCCGGCTCATTTATGTTGGATAAGTGAGACTCTACTGTATTTTGGATTCCCAAGGCTTTGCCTCTGACTAAAACTGCCATCACCCCACAACCAGCTATTTCGGATTCCCAATGCCTTGGCCTCCAACTACAACTCCCATCACCCCATAACCAGCTAGTGCCTCAGCCTCCAACTACAACTCCCATCATCCCATTACCAGCTATTTCAGATTCCCAATGCCTTGGCCTCCAACTACAACTCCCATCACCCCATAACCAGCTAGTGCCTCAGCCTCCAACTACAACTCCCATCATCCCATTACCAGCTATTTCAGATTCCCAATGCCTTGGCCTCCAACTACAACTCCCATCACCCCATAACCAGCTAGTGCCTCAGCCTCCAACTACAACTCCCATCACCCCATAACCAGCTATTTCGGATTCCCAATGCCTTGGCCTCCAACTACAACTCCCATCACCCCATAACCAGCTAGTGCCTCAGCCTCCAACTACAACTCCCATCATCCCATTACCAGCTATTTCAGATTCCCAATGCCTTGGCCTCCAACTACAACTCCCATCACCCCATAACCAGCTAGTGCCTCAGCCTCCAACTACAACTCCCATCATCCCATTACCAGCTATTTCAGATTCCCAATGCCTTGGCCTCCAACTACAACTCCCATCACCCCATAACCAGCTAGTGCCTCAGCCTCCAACTACAACTCCCATCATCCCATTACCAGCTATTTCGGATTCCCAATGCCTTGGCCTCCAACTACAACTCCCATCACCCCATAACCAGCTAGTGCCTCAGCCTCCAACTACAACTCCCATCATCCCATTACCAGCTATTTCAGATTCCCAATGCCTTGGCCTCCAACTACAACTCCCATCACCCCATAACCAGCTAGTGCCTCAGCCTCCAACTACAACTCCCATCATCCCATAACCAGCTATTTCGGATTCCCAATGCCTTGGCCTCCAACTACAACTCCCATCACCCCACAACCAGCTATTTCGGATTCCCAGTGCCTTGGCCTCCAACTACAACTCCCATCACCCCATAACCAGCTAGTGCCTCAGCCTCCAACTACAACTCCCATCATCCCATTACCAGCTATTTCAGATTCCCAATGCCTTGGCCTCCAACTACAACTCCCATCACCCCATAACCAGCTAGTGCCTCAGCCTCCAACTACAACTCCCATCACCCCATAACCAGCTATTTCAGATTCCCAATGCCTTGGCCTCCAACTACAACTCCCATCACCCCATAACCAGCTAGTGCCTCAGCCTCCAACTACAACTCCCATCACCCCATAACCAGCTATTTCGGATTCCCAATGCCTTGGCCTCCAACTACAACTCCCATCACCCCACAACCAGCTATTTCGGATTCCCAGTGCCTTGGCCTCCAACTACAACTCCCATCACCCCATAACCAGCTAGTGCCTCAGCCTCCAACTACAACTCCCATCATCCCATTACCAGCTATTTCAGATTCCCAATGCATTGGCCTCCAACTACAACTCCCTTACATATAAAGTCAACTCTTCCCTGCTCTTGGTTTCCAGATATGCCGCAATGCAACTACAAATCCCATCACTCCCACAGCAGGAAAGCTGGTGGAGCCCCTCAATGGGGATATTGGGCTGCTTTTGGCGTGGGATTTTTGTCATGTGGGAGTGGATGCCGAAAAGGAGGTTTTGCCCAGAAGGCGAGCGCAGAAGCGGGGTTCGGCTGGCAGAGCGGTGCATGCGTGTCTGGCGTGCCGTCTCCATGGCGACCGTGCATCATACAAAAACATATCCCGGCTGTAGGATGCCCTCCACGCCTCCACGCATGCTTCTCAAGGGCTCTCCGTGGGATGTGTAGACCCATCATCCCCAAAGCGTGGGCTGCAGGCCATGATGATGCATTTACCACCCTCCCTGGAGTGCGGGCCAGGGCCCACGCAGAAAACAACAACAATAGTAGTAATAATAATACTAATAATAGTTTTATAATAGTAATAATAATCTGAAATAATAATAATAATAGAAATAATAGTCCAAAAATACATCACACAGTCCTAAACGCTTGGGAAGTGTTCAACCTGTATTAGTAATAATAATACTAATAATAGTTATAGTATTAATAGTAATAATAATCTGAAATAATAGTAATACAGTAGAGTCTCACTTATCCAACATAAACGGGCCGACAGAACGTTGGATAAGTAAATATGTTGGATGATAAGGAGAGATTAAGGAGAAGCCTATTAAACAGCAAATTAGGTTATGATTTCACAAATTAAGCACCAAAACATCATGTTACACAACAAATTTGACAGAAAAAGTAGTTCTGTACGCAGCAATGTTATGTTGTAATTACTGTATTTACAAATTTAGCACCAAAATATCACGATATATTGAAAACATTGATGACAAAAATGGCTTGGATTATCCAGAGGCTTGGATAAGCGAGGCTTGGATAAGTGAGACTCTACTGTAACAGTTTTATAATAGTAATAATAATCTGAAATAATACTAATACAGTAGAGTCTCACTTATCCAACATAAACGGGCCGACAGAACGTTGGATAAGTGAATATGTTGGATAATAAGGAGAGATTAAGGAGAAGCCTATTAAACGTGAAATTAGGTTATGATTTTACAAATTAAGCACCAAAACATCATGTTACACAACAAATTTGACAGAAAAAGTAGTTCAATGCACAGTAATGTTATGTTGTAATTACTGTATTTATTAATTTAGCACCAAAATATTATGATATATTGAAAACATTGACTACAAAAATGCGTTGGATAATCCAGAACGTTGGATAAGCGAATGTTGGATAAGTGAGACTCTACTGTAATAATAATAGTAATAATAATCTGAAAATACATCACACAGTCCTAAATGCTTGGGAAGTGTTCAACTTGTATTAGTAATAATAATACTAATAATAGTTTTATAATAGTAATAATAATCTGAAATAATAGTAATAATAATAGTAATAGTAATAATAATCCGAAAATACATCACACAGTCCTAAATGCTTGGGAAGTGTTCAACTTCTAGTAGTAATAATAATATTAATAATAGTATTATAATAGTGATAATAATCTGAAATAGTAATAATAATAATATTAGTAATAATAGTAATAATAATCTGAAAATACATCACACAATCCTAAAGGCTTGGGAAGTGTTCGACTTCTAGTAGTAATAATAATAAATAATAAAACTTTATTTATACCCTGCCACCATCTCCCCAAAGGGACTCTTAATAATAATAGTAATAATAACTAGTAATAATAACTAGTAATAATAATACTAAGAATAGTATTAAAATAGTAATAATAATTCAAAATAATGCTTAATAATAATAATAATAATAATAATCCAAAAATACATCACACAGTCCTAAACACTTAGGAAGTGTTGGACTTGTAGTAGTAATAATAATACTAATAATAGCATTATAATAGTAATAATAATGCGAAATAATAGTAATAATAATAATAATAATCCAAAAATACATCACACAGTCCTAAACGCTTGGGAAGTGTTAACTTGTAGTAGTAATAATAGTAACACTAATAATAGTATTGTAATAGTAATAATAATGCGAAATAATAATAATAATCCGAAAATGCATCACGCAGTCCTAAACGCTTGGGAAGTGTTCGACTTGTGATTTTGTGATACGCAATCCAGCAAATCTACCTTGTTTTCTGTGTCATAAAATAATAACAACAATAACAATAATAATAATAACAATAATAATAATAATAATAATAATAATAATAATATATGAGGAGGAAATCTATGGGTTGCTTCCTAGGAGAGTGGCACCTTGCATCTCCACTGCAGAGTTAATGCGGCTTCTCTAAGAAATCTCTAAGTCCTCCATGCAATTCTACAGTTTCAAATGCATCAGGCCTGCAAATGTGGGGGCTAGAATTGCTCTGGCTTTGCAAGAGAGGGGGATAATGGGGTTTGCAGTTGCAAAAACTAAAAGGAATTCCCCAGTTGCAATGGCTCATAGAGATCAAATGTAAACATTGCTCTCTGCTGACACCTGCTGCCCGCATCCACTTACTGCACCCATCTGGAATAAATGCAGTTTGACCTTACTTGAACTGCAAAGGAATGGAATGGATTCAGTTTGATACCATTTCAACTAATGTGGGATCCTGGGAGTTATAGTTTTGCAAGGTCTTTAGGCCTAGTTTGCTTCACCGAACTGCAAATCCCAGATGAGAGGGAGGGATGAGGAGGAGGAAGAGGAAGCAGGAGCAAAACCAGGCTCTAAAAACAGCCCTGGCAGTTGCTATGGAAACTAGAACTCCCTAGCAACCCCAAAAATTGGCTCAAAGCGAAGGCAGGGAGAGAGCAAAAGCATCAGCTCCCTCTAAGGGTCCCCAAAGGTCATCCAGTCTGACCCCCTTCTGCCATGGAGGATGGCACAACCAAAATCTTCCCAACAGACGGCCATCCAGACTCAAGTTTAAAGCTCTCCAGATCCACTGGACTCCCAAGTGGTTTATATTGTCAATATAACAATAGAATAATATACAATACTCATATATTATGCTATACGAATAATATAATATATTGTATATACATATAATACTGATAATAATATTATAATGAAATACCATATAATAATAAGACACCATTATAATTGTATATTTATATTACATGTAATATTACTAATAATATTATAGTATAGTAATATATAATGCTTATATTGTGCTATGCTAATAATATAATATATTGTATGTACATATAATATTAATAATAATACTACAATGTAATACAATATAATAATACACTGTTATAATTGTATATTTATATTACATGTAATATTACTAATAATATTACAATATAGTAATATATAATGCTTATATTGTGCTATGCTAATAATATATTGTATATACATAGAATATCAATAATATTACAATATAATACAATATAATAATAATACACTGTTATAATTGTATATTTATATTACATGTAACATTACTAATAATATTACAGTATAGTAATATATAATGCTTATATTGTGCTATGCTAATAATATAATATATTGTATGTACATATAATACTAATAATAATATTACAATGTAATACAATATAATAATAATACGTATTGTAATTGTATATTTATATTACATGTAATATTACTAATAATATTGCAATATAGTGCTATGGTACAATATAGTAATATATAATGCTTATATTGTGCTATGCTAATAATATATTGTATTTACATATAACTTGTAAGCTGCCCTGAAGGGCGGGATATAAATGTTGCAAATAAATAAATATTCTACCAGAGTTGAAAGGAGTCCCAAAAGGCCATATAGTCCAACCTTCTTCGACCAGGCAAAAAGGCACAACCAAAGCCTTCCCGATAGATGGCCACCCAGACTCTGTTTAAAACCCTCTGGATCCACTGGACACCCAGACTGTCTATATTCTACTGAAGTTGGAAAGGTCCCCCAAAGGCTATATAGTCTGACCCCCTTCTGCCATGGAGGACGTCACAATCAAAGCCCTCCTGACAGATGACCATCCAGACTCAGTTTAAAATTCTCCGGGTCCATTGAACTCCTGGGCGGTTTGTTCTACTAGAGTTGAAAAGAGCCCCAAAAGGCCATATAGTCCAACCCTCTTCGACTAGGCAAAAGGGCACAACCAAAGCCCTCCCAACAGATGACCATCCAGACCCAGTTTAAAACCTTCTGGATCCACTGGACTCCCAAGCAGTTTGTATTCTTTCCCCAAAGGCCATATAGTCCAACCTTCTTCTATCAGACAAAAGGTACAACCAAAGCCTTCCCGACAGATGGCCATCCAGACTCTGTTTAAAACCCTCTGGAGCCACTGGATTCCCAGGCCATGTATATTTTACTAGAGTTGAAAAGAGCCCCAAAAGGCCATATAGTCCAACCCTCTTCTACTAGGCAAAAAGGCACCACCAAAACCCTCCTGGCAGATAGTCATACAGACTCTGTTTAAAACCCTCCGGATCCACTGGCCTCCCA
This sequence comes from Anolis carolinensis, assembly GCF_035594765.1. Lineage (NCBI taxonomy): Eukaryota > Metazoa > Chordata > Lepidosauria > Squamata > Anolidae > Anolis > Anolis carolinensis. The sequence goes on from NC_085846.1 coordinate 118,052,653, forward strand.
GGCTGTCTATCATTGAAAAGGGACCCCAAAGGCCATCCAGTCTGACCCCCTTTTGCCATGGAGGAAGACGTAACCCTCTTGGACCAGGCGGAAAGGCACAACCAAAGCCCTCCCGAAAGAGGACCACCCAACCTCTTGAAGGACTTACCAAGGCCAGGTAATTCCGGCACCAGTTCCGCCGGCAGCCCCAGTCCTTCCGCAGGCCTTGCAGGACGTCCAAAGCGGCCACCTTGGCCTTGATCTGCTCCATGTCGGACGGAGGGATGTTCCGGACGATCTGCCGCGCTCGCCACCTGAAAGAGGACGCAAGAGAGAACTCAAGGACACCGCTTTGGGTGACTCAATTTTAGCCCAGGTGTGGGCCAACTTGGGCTCTCCCTCCAGGTGTTTTGGACTCCAACTCCCACCATTCCTCACAGCCTCAGGCCCTTTCCTTTCTCCCCCCAGCCGCTTAAGCTTTTAACCTTAAGCTTGTATCCCTATCTAAGGAAGACTCCTCTGACTCGCTGCCTGATCCACCTGGGACTTGTTGGTGTTCTGAATCCTGTGAAAGGTCACCCTTATCACTGGCTTCTGTTTCACTGCTAGTCTGCGGCCTCTCTAACAATTCAGAGCCTTCAACATCTCCCTCATCAGCATTTCCTTGGTCAGTTTGCATAGACCCAAATCCCCCTTCATCATCAGATTGAACCACAACACTGTCCTTCTGTTATCTGCAGATCAACCGCTGCAACAAGGCCTCGGACCGTGCTCTCCTCCTGACGGATCAGAACCTCTACAAGTTGGACCCCAAGAAGCAGTACAAGGTCATGCGGTCCGTCCCGCTCAGCATGGTGAGCTGGACGTCAGGGGATGATGGGCTATGGAGTGGGTTTGGGGCCAACTTGGGCCGTCCGGGTGTTTTGGACTCCAACTCCCACCATTCCTCACAGCCTCAGGCCCCTTCCTTTCTCCCCCCAGCCGCTTAAGCGGCTGGGGGGAGAAAGGAAAGGGCCTGAGGCTGTGAGGAATGGTGGGAGTTGGAGTCCAAAACACCTGGAGGGAGAGCCCAAGTTGGCCCATACCTACTTTAGTCTGTTACCTGCGGAAGATGCGCTTGCTGCTTTCCTGGAAGGAGGCGAGGACGGCAGGCGGCTCTGGCCACTCCACCCCCTTCCCATAGTCGGCCGCCTGGCGCACGTCCTGGAAGCGGTGCACCAGCTCCCGCAGGTAGGCCTTCACCTTGTGGCGCTTGAAGTAAGCCATGATGGTGTAGACAGCGCGCAAGGCCCGGCAGCGCCGCCGGGCCAGGGCTCCACGCCAAGCCTGGACAAAACAGAGGAGTCAGAACCACACTGATGTCGAACACGCAAATCCCCACACTCATTTTACTCTAACACACAGCTGACCGCTACCAGGGGTTCCGCAGGCTCACAAGAACCCTGTTTTTCCCTTCTCAGAGAAGCCCAGCCACAAGGATACTGTGATGACTCATGGGCCATGTAGTTCCGTTCCCAGCACTGTTGTAACGGATGAAGAGGAAAACTTAGGTTTCCCACCGTTTCAGCCAGAATTGGAACTTTCTCAGCCAGAAAGGGAGCCCTTGCACCTGCAGGAGACTTGCCTTCCAGAGGTTTGCCAAACAAACCCTGAGCCGATGTCTCCCCCATTTTCTCGCCGTAATTATTATCAACAACAAAAAGGAGTTCACCAGGCTAATCGCAGAAGCCTGAGAATCGCAGCCAGGCATTCAGCTGATTAAGCCGGCTTCCATGAGAAACTTTAGGGAGTCATGCATCTGGACACAGAGATTGACTTTCGGTTCTGTTTCCCCAGAGAAGTGTTCTTTGGTGGGAAAACGAGACCCTATTTAGGTTCCTTGCCCCGTAGGAATCTTGCGGAGTCAATTCGTCAGCTACTGGAGTAGGTTTGTGTGTGGACAGCGCTACTCCCGTTTCCAAGCCTTCGTTCCCATTCCCAGCCTTGTTTGCTCCACGGATCTTGCCTTGCTTCCCAGGACTCAGCCTTGCTCCACGGACCTTGCCTTGCTTTCCGGACCTTGCCAAGTATTACCACGGATCTTGTTCTTGCTCCTCGTTTCTTGTTGCCTTGAATCAAGCCTTGTGTTCCAAGAATCAAGTTTACTTCCTAGCCTTGTTTAAGTTCATGGACTAAAGGACCTTGTCATCTCCCCTCACTTTGCTTGGCAAAGTGAGTGTTTCGGTTATTGGATTACAACTTTGGACCTTAATATCTCATATTGGACATTGTTTTCCTGGACTATAATTGACCTTTCCTGAAAGGTCAGCTTCTGAACTATATTCTATACTCATTTTATTTGACTTTATATATTTCCTTAATAAAGATATTAGATAGATTCTGGCCTCTGTGTATGGTTATTGGTGCTCTGCAGCCTGGGTCGTGACAGATACATTGTTTCCTCTCTTACAGTAGCAGAAAACCCCAGGCACTCTCTCCCCATTGAAGGTCTTGTTACATATTAACCCAAAGCAATAAAATTGTTTCCAACTTTCTATCACTTCCCAGCCTGCAAAAAGCAGCCCTTTGCAGGCAGCTTTCAAAAACCAAAAATCACCATCAAATCTTTTTCGAGCTACAGATCTTCACTGGCTTGGCCAAGATGGCCTAGGACTGCCTCAGAAACAAGAAAACAGAGTTCTTTCGACCGCGGATATGGAAACCTATTGGGTTTCCGTATCCATGACTTAACCAATTCTCTCCAGACCAATTCCATTTTACTCCGGAGCCTTTTCTAAACTCAACTGTCATCTTGCTTTTTGCTGCAGCAGCCCCGATTCGCCTCCCCGCACATGAATTGGCTCTTTTTGTGATTTTTTTGTGTGTGTGTCAGGAGCGACTTGAGAAACTCCAGGTCGCTTCTGGAGTGAGAGAATTGGCCATCTGCAAGGACATTGCCCAGGGGATGCCCGGATGTTTTGATGTTTTACCATCCTTGTGGGAGGCTTCTCATGTCCCCGCATGGAGCTGGAGCTGATAGAGGGAGCTCATCCACGCTCTTCCCGGGTGGGATTTGAACCTGGCAGCCTTCAAGTCAGCAACCCAAACTTCAAGTCACAAGGCTTTAATCCACTACACCACCGGGGGATCCTTTTTGTGAATGAGCACAGGGAACGCGATCTGAAACTGTCTTTTCTATGTCTTTTATGAATTTCTAGGTATCAGGGACCCCTCTCCTCCTTCCCTGCATGCACCCCATGTATTCCTTGCACCATCTCCCAGTTTTAGAGTGACCCCCAACTAGCCCTCTTGCCTGCCTGGGCTAATAGGGAGATTCTGGGATTCCTCCTTTTCCCTTATGGAAACGCGAAAGGGGGCTAAAGCCTTTCAAGTGGCCATAAGACTGACTGTGTTCGTCACCCCAGCCCAAGGGATGCTGGATCTTGTGATTCTCCCCAAAAAGTGGATCCCTCATGTGTCCACTAACATTTTTATTATTATTTTATTATTATTATTTGTCTTTATTATGATATCTTACCCCTTATGAACGAGGCAATTGTGACCCTGACATGAACTCTGCCCAGTACATCACCCCAGCTGGGCAACATCAGGATGCCCAAGGCTATGTATTTCTAATATGGGTTATCAGAAATCACCTTCTACTAAAGAGACAATGGATTCTTCCTCCCTGGACCTTGGAGGGTGATGCCAGACCATCTAGGAAGGAAGGAGCTTTTTGGACAATCGAGTCCTAGGGAGTGGCGGCATATAAGTTTGAATAATAAATAAATAAATAAATCACTCATCATAAAAGACTCATTCTCCTGCCTGGAGATCAAACAAAGGCCACATCCTTTCTTGGACTCTGAATCATACATAATCCCCTCAGGCTTTCATTGGATGAGGCGCACGAGTCCCCAGACAGCTCCCCCTTCCTCCTGACGTCAGGGACTCCCCTGGCCAATCAGTGCAGAGCCGGCCGGCGGGGTGGGAAATTCAAAATTGTAAAAATATAAAATGTGTATTTTCCTATGTAATGATATGCCATTTTTTCTTGCAACTTATTGCAGCTGGACAGAATAAACTTCGGTGACCTCTGCTTCTAACCTGGGTGAGACGTTTTATTGGAAATAGGGAAAACTTTCATTTGCTTCTCGTGATCTCGCCAGGTGTTGTGCAACCCTCCTTGCTGGGTCTAGTGCAGGTCTCCTTCACTAGGAGAGACCCCCAAATCTTTGATCTCCACTTCAACACCATCGTTACCCATCTACGGTACTTACTCACATCCAACACAGACACAGGGTTTGGCACAGACTTAAATGTGCCACAGACAATGTTGGATTATGGTTGTATGTGTATGAAATGTAAATCAAGTGTTTTCTGCTGTTAGGCAAGAGTGTGTGTTTCAGCAATGAAACAGTTAACAGCAGGCTAGTTTTGACTGACAGCCTGTTGTGATTGCTATGACCAATCAGGCATGATTTCCGGCCTTTGGAGGTCGGAACTTCCTTCGGACTGAGGAATGTGCTTTCTTATCTCTGTGTGTGTTGAGCTGTGCTTGCCGGAGCGAAGAGGCTGAAGAGAAATGCCAGCTCAGAGCGATGGCTTTTGCTGTGCTTTGTAAATATGTATTATAGATATTGAAATAAATGCTTGGACTTTAGACTACAGATGTCTTTGAGTCTGACATTGAACAGGAATTGGTGTGGCAGTCAATTCACCAATTCATCAGGGTGCTGGAGAAGATCGATAGAGTTTGAAGAAACCCACCCAGCACGCACCCTGACCTCCCACTCTGACAGACAATTGGCCCCTGAGATGGAAGGCTCGGGTTCCGCATACCTTTTGGAGGAGCAGGACGATGATGGGGATGAGCTGGGCCCGCTCCTGCTCCAGGGAGAAGAGGGTCCGGGGCGTGCGGATGAAGAGCTTGGTGTGGCCGTAGGCAACGTCCTCCTGGAAGCCGTGCTGCTCCATCAGCACCTGCGTGGCCTCCCGGTCCGTGGACATCAGGTGCTGCGGCCAGGTGTACTCGCAGGTCATCTTGTACCTGTCGCCCGGAGGGAAACGCAACACTCTGAGACAGGTGGACCTAAGGCTGGACCCAAGGCATGGGTGTAGACGTAATATTAAATATTTCCTGTTCCTGGTTTGAAAGTGTTATTTCCTCTTTAACTGTGCGTTCCTTACTTCAAAAGTAATTATTCTGCTGCAGAAACTTTGTTTTTGTAGCTGCCACAAACTATGTCGAATTGGTCGAGATAAACTAGATCAACTAGAGCAAAATGTGTGATAGCAGGATAGATGTCCCTCCCGCAAAAACAAAGTTTGTGCAGTTTCATTAACTTTTCCCATGTTTTAATGATAGAGCCAATTAGGAAATGACATTGATAACTCAAAAACAAAAATCATTTTACATAGTGTTTATTATTATTATTATTATTATTATTATTATTATTATTATTATTATTATTATTATTGTATGACACAGAAAACAAGATAGACATGCTGGATTTCGTTTCACAAAACCACAAGTCGAACACTTCCCAAGTGTCTAGGACTGTGTGATGTATTATTATTATTATTATTATTATTATTATTATTATTATTATTGTATGACACAGAAAACAAGATAGACATGCTGGATTTCGTTTCACAAAACCACAAGTCGAACACTTCCCAAGTGTCTAGGACTGTGTGATGTATTATTATTATTATTATTATTATTATTATTATTATTATTATTATTATTATTATTATTATTGTATGACACAGCAAACAAGATAGATATGCTGGATTTCGTTTCACAAAATCACAAGTCGAACACTTCCCAAGTGTCTAGGACTGTGTGATGTATTTTTGGATGATGCTGCAGATCCCAGTAGGGTGGCCTTTTGCAGTTGGCAGATCGTGATTTTGTCAATGTCTATTGTTTCCAAATGCCGGCTGAGATCTTTTGGCATGGCACCCAGTGTGCCCATCACCACCGGGACCACCTGCACTGGTTCCTGCCAGAGTCTTTGAAGTTCAATCTTGAGGTCCTGATAGCAGATGAGTTTTTCCTGTTGTTTTTCGTCAATGCGACTGTCACCTGGGATGGCGACATCAATGATCCAAACCTTTTTCTTTTCCACGACTGTAATGTCTGGTGTGTTGTGTTCTAGAACTTTGTCAGTCTGGATTCGGAAGTCCCACAGTATCTTTGCGTGCTCATTTTCCAATACTTTTGCAGGTTTGTGATCCCACCAGTTCTTTGCTGCTGGGAGGTGGTACTTGAGGCATAAGTTCCAATGAATCATTTGGGCCACATAGTTGTGCCTCTGTTTGTAGTCTGTCTGTGCAATTTTCTTACAGCAGCTGAGGAGATGATCAATGGTTTCATCAGTTTCCTTGCACAGTCTGCATTTTGGGTCATCAGCTGATTTTTCGATCTTGGCCTGAATTGCCTTTGTCCTGATGTCTTGCTCCTGGGCTGCAAGGATCAGGCCTTCTGTCTCCTTCTTCAGGGTCCCATTCGTGAGCCACAGCCAGGTCTTCTGCTCATCAGCTTTTCCTTCAATTTTGTCAAGGAACTTTCCATGCAAGGTTTTGTTGTGCCAGCTGTCAGCTCTAGTTTGTAGTGCGGTTTTCTTGTACTGATTCTTTGTCTGCTGTGTTTTGAGGAGTTTCTGATTTTTGACTTCAATCAAATAATAATAATAATAATAATTATTATTATTATTATTATTATTATTATTATTATTATTATTCACACTGTCCTCTCCTAAAGGAGACTCAAAGCAGAGATGGGAGCAGAGCCTCTCTCTCCCTCCCTGAGGATGCTGGTCATTGTAGTTCCACTGCTTTGAGTCTCCTTTGGGGGAGATAAAGTGGGGTATAAATAAATATTATAGTATTAGTAATGCCTACCTGAGCAGGAAGCGGTCGTAGGGCTGCCGGTAGGCGAACCCGGCTCTCCGGACGCGGACGTTCTCCAGCAGACCCAAGTAGGCGACTTGATGGCGGCAGCGCTCCTCGTCGAAGACGTCGGGGGACTTCTGGTCGTTGGGCTTGATGCACCGGACGTAGAAAGGCTCCTGACAAGGAATGGGGAGAGTGTGGCTCAAGGCTTTGTGCCGCCCGAGGCAGAAATGCAAACATCTCACACAAACTCAATATTCAGCTCAGGTCTACTCAGGAAAGCATCTCTTGCTTTGGAACTACAACTCCCAGAATCCCTTCTCTCCTAGGCAGCCAGCATGGTCACTGGGAGATTCTGGGCAAAGCACATCAAAGCATGAGTCCGACGTCTCCTCTTTCCATGGACTTTGTGGTCCCTTGTGAAAAATTACGTGAATGTTGCAATGGACCACCTTGATTAGCATTTAATGGCCTTGCAGCATCAAAGCCTGGCTGGTTGCTGCCTGGGGGAACCCTTTGCAAAATTGGTTGGGGATTGTGGATGATGAATAGAAGCTCTTACATATGCCCGTGAGCCCAGAGACACCCTCCAGAATGATGCACCACTCAGCTTTGCAGAACAAATAATACTGGAACTTTTACTAAGTCCAAGTGGTCAATAGAAGAATGCTATTTACAATAGTCCCTCTGATTGCTTACAGAAATCAGCCGTCATAAGCAGTCCTTTCTTAGTCCAAAAATCTGCTTCAGTGAAGATCAGCAGCGAACAAGGCCTCAGAAATAGTCAGGCCTCTGTGAGTACAAAGCCATCTTCTTTCCCAGCCAGTATTCAGTAGACTCACATACACACACCGAGAAAAACCTGTTCAAACCAGTTCTCCAGCAGCAGGACAGAAACAGTTGCAAATCAATTTCCAAGTCTTTGCATACTCAGCCAATCGACTTCATGCATTTGATTTTCCAGTTAACACACATATAGTACTTTGCAAACCATGACAAAATTCACACGTGCCTCAAGCAGACAAGAGTTTTTTCTTTCTCCCACCCTGGACATTATTGCAAAGATATATGAACTCCACTTGCCTATTTTCCCACAGACCTCACAACCTCTGAGAATGCCTGCCATAGATGTGGGTGAAACGTCAGGAGAGAATGCTTCTGGAACATGGCCAGATGGCCTGGAAAACTCACAGCAAACCAGTGATTCTGGCCACGACCACGAAAGCCTTCGACAACAAAATAATAATAATAATAATAATAATAATAATAATAATAATAATAATAATATACCTTGGAAGCCAGATTTTCCACCAAGGCGACAATGGAATTCTTGAAGAGACTGGCAGCGGTCAGCGGCCTCTTGGTCACTTCGTGGATGCTCTGCTTGCCCTCCGGCCACATCTGCTGTAGGACGGGGTCCGCACTGGAGAAATAAGATCATCAAACAGAGCGGCCACTTCAGCCCCCAAAGACCCCAAAGATCTAGACTCTTGAGAGATGCCCCTATGCCCAATACAAGTCTCAATTGCTAGCCATTCAAGCGCAGGGAGCGCATTGCAAGGGGCAGATCCCAGGTCAAGGTGGAAGGAGATGATGATGATGAGGATGATGATTTTTCCTTTTTGTTTACCTGTTATACATCAATCGCTTGAAATCCTGGAAGAGGGTGTCCTTGTTCTTGTCCAAAAACCCTTCCACGGAATACCTGGAAACCAGAGGTAGAGAAGCGTTCATTCAACACCTCTCGAAAGGAGCATCTACACTGTAAAGTTAATGCAGTTTGGCGCCGCTTGGACTGCCCTGAGTCAATGCTGTGGGATCCTGGGAGCATTGAGCCACAGCATTGAGGCACTCAGCAAGAACCAGTTGCCCTCTAGCCTTGACCCAGCACCACACCAGTGTCCCATAGTAAGCTTGGGTTAAATAGTTTATTGATAAAAGATAGAAAATTCTGAATAAAAAGCAGTCAAGAAAGCAATAATCCAAATGTAAAGGCAGTCAATAAAAGGCAATAATCCAAATGTAAAGGCAGTCAGTAGAAGACAATAATCCAATGCAAAAACAGTCTGTAGAATATAGTTCAAAGTCTCTAATAACCAATCAATCCTGAAAACAAGGCAGCATGAATGTCAAAACACCACCCAAAATACAGGAACCAGGCATGAACAAAAGCAAGAATACTTTTCCAAGAGCATAGACAAGACAGGAACTCTGCTTCTCAAAACCAACGTTGCTTTGTCTAAAATCTTTCCCTGTTTCTTCCTTATTTAACTTTGCTAAGAAAGCATTCCTTTGTCCTTGGGTTCCCACACATTTACCAGCTATCCTAAGAGAACGTCTGGGACAATGAATTTTTAACCTTAACCTTGTATCCCTATCTAAGGAAGATTCCTCTGACTCGCTGCCAGCGCCACCTGGGATTTGTTGATGTTCTGAATCCTGTGAAAGGTCACCCTTATCACTGGCTTCTGATTCACTGCTGGTCTGTTTATCACAAGCTTCTCTTTCATTGCTAGTCTGCGACCTCTCTAACAATTCAGAGCGTTCAACATTTCCCTCATCAACATTTCCATGGTCAGCCTGCATAAACCCAAATCCCCTTTCTTCATCAGACTGAACCACAACAGTAGCCAAGATACATAATATCAGTAGTCCAAAGTAGCAAGGTACATGAAATCTAGGAAGTCAGGATCACAGGCATAAATCCATAAGCATGAAAACAGGAAATTATTTCAAGGCAAAACTATTTCAGGAACATAGGCAAGCACAGGATACGTCAGTCATGGGCTTGAGAGCTGAAATGGGAACTTGAATCTATGGCAATGTTGTCTACTCTGAAGACACCAAGTCAACATCACTTAATTTAAGCCCAGGCCCAACCAAGACGCCATGAGATCATGCTTCACACACTGTTGCACCTCATCACTGGTTCACCTTGTTCTTAACACACACTCCACCACAGCAGACTAAGTTTAAACAGTTTATTGATAAAAGATAGCAAAGACTGAATACAAAGTAGTAAAGAAAGCAAACATCCAAATGCAATGGCAGTCAGTAAAAACCAATATTCAAATGCAAAGGCAGTCAAGTCAAAAGGCTATAATCCAGAGGCAAAAGCAATTTGCAGAATACAGTCCCAAGTCTCTGATATAGGAAATTAGTCCTGAAAACAAGGCAACATGAACTTCAGAGTAAAATCCAAAACACAGTTTCCAAGCATGAACATAAATGAGAATCCTTTTCCATGAGATTAGACAAGGCAGGAGATGTGCTTCCAAAAATCAACATTGCTTCGTCCAAAATCTTTCCCTGTCTCTCCCATATTTACGCATGTTTACAAGCCAGAAAAGCATTTATCTGTCCTTGAGTTCCCACGGGTTTGCCAGCAATTCTCAGGGAACATCTAGGACGATGAACCTTTAACCTGAACCTTGTATATCTATCTAAGGAAGACTCCTCTGAGTCGCTGCCAGAGACACCTGGGACTTGTTGGTGTTCTAAATCCTGTGAAAGGTAACCCTTATCATTAGTTTCTGTTTCCTCGCTAGCCTGTGGCCTCTCTGACAATTGACAGCCAGAGCCTTTAACATTTTCAGCACCAGAGCCTTCGAGATTTCTCTCCTCAGCATTGCTTTGGTCAGCCTGCATAAACCCAAATCCCGCTTCATCATCAGACTGAACCACAACACACACCTGGGTTTCAAGGACTTCTCATGGTGGTCTTCCTGACCACCTAATTAATCTATCCTTCACTCCCTCTGTCTGGAGACCTAATCTGATATCATGGGAAAACTCCCCATCAGCTGAAGGCTGATTCCCAAAAGAAATTGACTTTTCTCTTGTTGCTAAGGATCGAACATTAGAATCCAAAACATCCTCTGTCTCATCTTCAGCTGCCTGCAATTCTTTCTAATCTGAAGCCTGCAATTCACCCTGATCATACACAGTGGGAAACCCATCATCCCCCTCGTCCTCCATGCTATGGATCCCTGGGAGTTGTAGTTTAACAAGGCCTTTCGCATGCTAAACATCCACAGGTCCTGTGATAGGTAGGTGACACAAAGGTTTTGCTCATAACCTGGGTCCTGCCCTTTCCACATTTAGAGGACTATGATTCCCATTTAACCACCAAGGCAACCTTCTATGGGATCCTGGGAGTTGTAGTTTGGGGAGGTTACTAGAGTCCAAGCAATTATGGTCCCATTCCTTGACGTTGTTTTGGACTTATAGGATCTTCTCAACAAGGGAGTTCACTATGGCTTTTAGTTAGCCTTGGATCAGGCATGGGCCAACTTGGGTCCTCCAGATGTTTTGGACTCCAACTCCCACCATTCCTAACAGCCTACCGGCTGTTAGGAATGGTGGGAGTTGAAGTCCAAAACACCTGGAGGACCCAAGTTGGCCCATGCCTGATCTAGATGGAAGGAAGCTTGGAGATGCATCTCATGAGGATATCGGGTCCCACCACCTTGGGCATCATCCTGAGATGGAAAGGGTTTGCAATGTGGACAATGAGGTTTGCAATACAGGTGAGTCAGAAGAGAACGTGAAGGTGCTTTGAAGGCCACTCACGTGACATCTCCAGCGTAGTGCTTGATGCGGAAATCGCGCCCAAACTCCAGGGACTTATCCGTTGGGTTGACCTGCGGAGGCAAGTATTGCAAAGGATTTACGACTGCATCAAAGGAACCTTGGGATTTGTCGTTTGCTATGGATTTGGATCAGGCGATCTGAAGGCCCATGCATCTGATGATCCCTCCATCTCCCCGGCTTCCCAGGACAATAACAATAACAAGATGACATTAATGTACCTATTCAAACTTTGGAAACTATAATAGACCTTTGTCTCCCTGTTCTGGGAGTTGTAGCCGATATAGACTTGGGAGGAACGGGACCAAAGGTGTGTCCAGGTGTGCCTTCATGTCACCTGTCGACTTAAAGGGGACCTCATGCATCTCATAGGGTTTTTCTAAGGTTTGGAAACTATAGTAGACCTCTGTCTCCCTGTTCTGGGAGTTGTAGCCGATATAGACTTGGGAGGAACGGGACCAAAGGTGTGTCCAGGTGTGCCTTCATGTCACCTGTCGACTTAAAGGGGATCTCATGCATCTCATAGGGTTTTTCTAAGGTTTGGAAACTATAGTAGACCTCTGTCTTCCTGTTCTGGGAGTTGTAGCTTATATAGACTTTGGAGGAACGGGACCAAAGGTGTGTCCAGGTGTGCCTTCATGTCACCTGTCGACTTAAAGGGGATCTCATGCATCTCATAGGGTTTTCTTAGGATTTGGACATTTGGAAACTATAGTAGACCTCTGTCTTCTTGTTCTAGGAGTTTGTAGCTTATATAGACTTTGGAGGAACGGGACCAAAGGTGTGTCCAGGTGTCCCTTTAAGTCACCTGTCAACTTAATGGGGACCTCATGCATCTCATAGGGTTTTCTTAGGATTTGGACATTTGGAAACTATAGTAGACCTCTGTCTTCTTGTTCTAGGAGTTTGTAGCTTATATAGACTTTGGAGGAACGGGACCAAAGGTGTGTCCAGGTGTCCCTTTAAGTCACCTGTCGACTTAAAGGGGACCTCATGCATCTCATAGGGTTTTCTTAGGATTTGGACATTTGGAAACTATAGTAGACCTCTGTCTTCTTGTTCTAGGAGTTTGTAGCTTATATAGACTTTGGAGGAACGGGACCAAAGGTGTGTCCAGGTGTGCCTTCATGTCACCTGTCGACTTAAAGGGGACCTCATGCATCTCATAGGGTTTTTCTAAGGTTTGGAAACTATAGTAGACCTCTGTCTCCCTGTTCTGGGAGCTGAATAAGTTGTTGTTGCTGCTTCTCACTATCTGGTGTTAGAGCAGAAGCACAATGCTACAAGACTTTGGGAATTCAGAACCTGAGTGGGTTTTGACTGCCGTTCCCATCATCCACAGTCTGGCTGGGGATTCTAGGGGTGGTAGTCCACAAAGAAGACCCCCTATTGAATATATTTCCATGGCATTCAGAACAGAACCATGATGCAGCTAAGGCTTCAGAGAAGAACATCCTGAATGCATTTAGTCTGCAACGACAATGCCATCATTGCATCGTGTGTACAAACCAGGCTTTGTGGAATGTGTTTGGACTGCTGCTGCTCCCATAATCCACCATCTGGCAGGGGATGATGGGAATGGCAGTCCAAAAAAGAAGACCCACTATCTGGTGTTTCCATGATACAATGCTAGAAGACTCTGGGAGTTCAGAACCTGAGTGTGAGTGGACTGCCGCTGTCATCATCCACAGTCTGGCTGGGGATTCTGGGGGTGGCAGTCCATGAAGAAGACCGTCGTGGCATTCAGACTGCAACGACAATGCCATCTTTGCATTGTGTGTGCAGACCAGGTTTTGTGGAATCATGACCTGGGTGTGACTGGACTGCAAAGACCATGATGCACAACCTGGCCGGTCGGCTCTGCCCACCTTCCTGCTGGCGTAGTGGGGGTGCTTGCCCAGGCGGGTGTCCATGGAGGCCAGGAAGAGGCCGTCGGTGACGCTGCCGGCGGTCAAGCAGGCCTCGTCCAGGATGGCCACCACCCCCTTGTGCGCCTCCTCCACCAGCTCCACAATGATCCGGTTGTCGAAGTAGTCGATCTGGACACCGGGAGAGAAAGGGTGGCCGCAGTTGAAGCAGGAGCATGACGACGAAGGGGGAAAGCGGGAGGAAGGGCCAGGAACCGGGACATTTGAGGAAACGGGAAGGCACAGGATCAATTCAGGATAGTATTGGTATCTTATTAACATATATTATTCTTATTATTATATTATTATCATACTGTTGAAGCAGGAGCATGACGACGAAGGGGGAAAGCGGGAGGAAGGGCCAGGAACCGGGACATTTGAGGAAACGGGAAGGCACAGGATCAATTCAGGATAGTATTGGCAACTTATTAACATATATTATTGTTATTATTATCATACAGTTGAAGCAAGAGCATGACGATGAAGGGGGAAAGTGGGAAGAAGGTCCAGGAACCGGGACATTTGAGGAAACGGGAAGGCACAGGATCAATTTAGGATAGTATTGGCAACTTATTAACATATATTATTGTTATTATTATCATCATACAGTTGAAGCAAGAGCATGACGATGAAGGGGGAAAGTGGGAGGAAGGGCCAGGAACCGGGACGTTTGAGGAAACGGGAAGGCACAGGATCAATTCAGGATAGTATTGGTATCTTATTAACATATATTATTCTTATTATTATATTATTATCATACTGTTGAAGCAAGAGCATGACGACGAAGGGGGAAAGCGGGAGGAAGGGCAAGGAACTGGGACATTTGAGGAAACGGGAAGGCACAGGATCAATTTAGGATAGTATTGGCAACTTATTAACATATATTATTGTTATTATTATCATACAGTTGAAGCAAGAGCATGACGATGAAGGGGGAAAGCGGGAGGAAGGGCCAGGAACCGGGACATTTGAGGAAACGGGAAGGCACAGGATCAATTTAGGATAGTATTGGCATCTTATTAACATATATTATTATTATTATCATACAGTTGAAGCAAGAGCATGACGATGAAGGGGGAAAGTGGGAAGAAGGTCCAGGAACCGGGACATTTGAGGAAACGGGAAGGCACAGGATCAATTTAGGATAGTATTGGCAACTTATTAACATATATTATTGTTATTATTATCATACAGTTGAAGCAAGAGCATGACGATGAAGGGGGAAAGCGGGAGGAAGGGCCAGGAACCGGGACATTTGAGGAAACGGGAAGGCACAGGATCAATTTAGGATAGTATTGGCAACTTATTAACATATATTATTGTTATTATTATCATCATACAGTTGAAGCAAGAGCATGACGATGAAGGGGGAAAGTGGGAGGAAGGGCCAGGAACCGGGACGTTTGAGGAAACGGGAAGGCACAGGATCAATTCAGGATAGTATTGGTATCTTATTAACATATATTATTCTTATTATTATATTATTATCATACTGTTGAAGCAAGAGCATGACGATGAAGGGGGAAAGCGGGAGGAAGGGCAAGGAACTGGGACATTTGAGGAAACGGGAAGGCACAGGATCAATTTAGGATAGTATTGGCAACTTATTAACATATATTATTCTTATTATTATCATACAGTTGAAGCAAGAGCATGACGATGAAGGGGGAAAGCGGGAGGAAGGGCCAGGAACCGGGACATTTGAGGAAACGGGAAGGAACAGGATCAATTTAGGATAGTATTGGCATCTTATTAACATATATTATTGCTATTATTATCATACAGTTGAAGCAAGAGCATGACGATGAAGGGGGAAAGCGGGAGGAAGGGCAAGGAACCGGGACATTTGAGGAAACGGGAAGGAACAGGATCAATTTAGGATAGTATTGGCAACTTATTAAGATAT
Organism: Anolis carolinensis; assembly: GCF_035594765.1. Lineage (NCBI taxonomy): Eukaryota > Metazoa > Chordata > Lepidosauria > Squamata > Anolidae > Anolis > Anolis carolinensis. The sequence continues at coordinate 118,067,914 of NC_085846.1, forward strand.
ATTATTATTATTATTATTATCATCATACAGTTGAAGCAAGAGCATGACGATGAAGGGGGAAAGCGGGAGGAAGGGGGGGAACCGGGTCATTGGAGCAAACGGGAAGGCACAGGATCAATTTAGGATAGTATTGGCAAGTTATTAACATATATTATTGTTATTATTGTATTATCATTATTTACAGTTGAAGGAGGAGCATGACGACGAAGGGGGAAAGCGGGAGGAAGGTCCAGGAACCGGGACATTTGAGGAAACGGGAAGGCACAGGATCAATTTAGGATAGTATTGGCAACTTATTAACATATATTATTGTTATTATTATCATACAGTTGAAGCAAGAGCATGACGATGAAGGGCGAAAGCGGAAGGAAGGGCAAGGAACCGGGACATTTGAGGAAACGGGAAGGCACAGGATCAATTTAGGATAGTATTGGCAACTTATTAACATATATTATTGTTATTATTATCATACAGTTGAAGCAAGAGCATGACGATGAAGGGGGAAAGCGGGAGGAAGGGCGAGGAACCGGGTCATTGGAGCAAACGGGAAGGCACAGGATCAATTCAGGATAGTATTGGTATCTTATTAACATATATTATTGTTATTATTATCATACAGTTGAAGCAAGAGCATGACGATGAAGGGGGAAAGCGGGAGGAAGGGCGAGGAACCGGGTCATTGGAGCAAACGGGAAGGCACAGGATCAATTCAGGATAGTATTGGTATCTTATTAACATATATTATTGTTATTATTATCATACAGTTGAAGCAAGAGCATGACGATGAAGGGGGAAAGCGGGAGGAAGGGCGAGGAACCGGGTCATTGGAGCAAACGGGAAGGCACAGGATCAATTCAGGATAGTATTGGTATCTTATTAACATATATTATTGTTATTATTATCATACAGTTGAAGCAAGAGCATGACGATGAAGGGGGAAAGCGGGAGGAAGGTCCAGGAACCGAGAAATTTGAGGAAACAGGAAGGCACAGGATCAATTTAGGATAGTATTGGCATCTTATTAACATATATTATTATTATTATCATACAGTTGAAGCAAGAGCATGACGATGAAGGGGGAAAGCGGGAGGAAGGTCCAGGAACCGGGACATTGGAGCAAATGGGAAGGCACAGGATCAATTTAGGATAGTATTGGCAAGTTATTAACATATATTATTGTTATTATTGTATTATCATTATTTACAGTTGAAGGAGGAGCATGACGACGAAGGGGGAAAGCGGGAGGAAGGTCCAGGAACCGGGACATTTGAGGAAACGGGAAAGCACAGGATCAATTTAGAATAGTATTGGCAACTTATTAACATATATTATTCTTATTATTATCATACAGTTGAAGCAGGAACATGACGATGAAGGGGGAAAGCGGGAGGAAGGTCCAGGAACCGGGACATTTGAGGAAACGGGAAGGCACAGGATCAATTTAGGATAGTTGAGGGGTATTAGGAATTGTGGGAGTTGAAGTCCAAAACACCTGGAGGGAGGGCCAACGTTGGCCCAGGCCTGTCTTAGGGAAATGGTCCCAGGATGCTGGGAGTTGCAGTGTGATGTGCGTGGCCCCGATCCCTCCGCCCCGGTACTCACGTGCTGCCACTGGATGCCTTCCCGCTGGTACTCCTCCTGCTCCTGCTGCAGGATCAGCTCAATGAAGAGCTGCTGCAGCTTCTCGTTGCAATAGTTGATGCAGAACTGCTCAAAACTGCAACACAGAGACACACACACACACACACACACAGAGAGAGAGAATGTCTTGGTTTGTATTGCATCATCCAGAGTGTAGTATAGTCTGTAAAAAGTTAATTACCGAGAAGCTGTGATGACCTTGATGTGTGGCTGGAACTGGGGAGTGTCCAGACACAAGTGTGTGTATATGCATTACTGATTGCATCAGTTCTGTTCTGCTGTCTGCTGAGAAGTCAAGTCCTGTGTTTGTCTGCAAGTCTGTTTGTCTTGTACAATAAAACTTTGTATATAGTTTTACCATCGTCTTTGATGTCTCTTCGTTCTCCATTCCACTGACTCCATTTAACTGCTGCTGCGCTGCTATTACTCTGACAATTTTCTCCCTCTCTCCTTCTTCCTTCCTTCTCTCCGTGCTTCTTTCTTTTACTTCTCCCTTCTCTCCTTCCTTCCTTCCTTCCTTCCTTCCTTCCTTCCTTCCTTCCTTCCTTCCTTCCTTCCTTCCTTCCTTCCTTCCTTCCTTCCTTCCTTCCTTCTTCCCCTCCTTCTACCTGTCCTTTTTTCTACTTTCTCTACTTCCTTCCTTCATACTTTCTTTCTTTCCTTCCTTCTACCTTCTTTTATCCCTTCTCTCCTTCCTTCCTTCCTTCCTCCTTTTCTTCCTTCGCTCCTTTCTTCTCCCATCTCTCCTTCCTTCTACCTTCTCTTCTTCCTTCTCCCCTTCCTTCCTGCTTTCCTCCCTCCCTTTATCTCTTCCCTCCTTCCTTCCTTCTTCTCCTTTCTCTCCTTTCCTTCTTTCTACTTTTCTCTCCCTCCTTTCCTTCCTTCCTTATACCTTCTTTTCTCCCTTCTCTTCTTCCTTTCCTTCTCACTTCTTTCCTTCCTTCATTTTTTCCTTCCTTCCTTTTTTCCTTCCTTCCTTTTTTCCTTCTTTTCCTTCTCTTCCTTCCTTCCTTCTTCTCCTTTCTCTCCTTTCCTTCTTTCTACTTTTCTCTCCTTCCTCCTTTCCTTCCTTCCTTATACCTTCTTTTCTCCCTTCTCTTCTTCCTTTCCTTCTCACTTCCTTCATTCTCTCCTTCATTCCTTCCTTCCTTTATTTTTTCTTCCCTCCTTCTTTATCCTTTCTCTTCTTCCTTTCCTTCTCCCTTCCTTCCTTCCTTATACCTTCTTTTCTCCCTTCTCTTCTTCCTTTCCTTCTCCCTTCCTTCCTTCCTTCTTCTCCTTTCCTTCTTTCTACTTTTCTCTCCTTCCTCCTTTCCTTCCTTCCTTATACCTTCTTTTCTCCCTTCTCTTCTTCCTTTCCTTCTCTTCTTCCTTCATTCTCTCCTTCATTCCTTCCTTCCTTCCTTCTTCTCCTTTCTCTCCTTTCCTTCTTTCTACTTTTCTCTCCTTCCTCCTTTCCTTCCTTCCTTATACCTTCTTTTCTCCCTTCTCTTCTTCCTTTCCTTCTCACTTCCTTCATTCTCTCCTTCCTTCCTTCCTTTATTTTTTCTTCCCTCCTTCTTTATCCTTTCTCTTCTTCCTTTCCTTCTCCCTTCCTTCCTTCCTTCTTCTCCTTTCTCTCCTTTCCTTCTTTCTACTTTTCTCTCCTTCCTCCTTTCCTTCCTTCCTTATACCTTCTTTTCTCCCTTCTCTTCTTCCTTTCCTTCTCACTTCCTTCCTTCCTTCCTTCCTTCCTTCCTTCCTTCCTTTATTTTTTCTTCCCTCCTTCTTTATCCTTTCTCTTCTTCCTTTCCTTCTCCCTTCCTTCCTTCCTTCTTCTCCTTTCTCTCCTTTCCTTCTTTCTACTTTTCTCTCCTTCCTCCTTTCCTTCCTTCCTTATACCTTCTTTTCTCCCTTCTCTTCTTCCTTTCCTTCTCACTTCCTTCCTTCCTTCCTTCCTTCCTTCCTTCCTTCCTTCCTTCCTTCCTTTATTTTTTCTTCCCTCCTTCTTTATCCTTTCTCTTCTTCCTTTCCTTCTCCCTTCCTCCCTTCCTTCTTCTCCTTTCTCTCCTTTCCTTCTTTCTACTTTCCTCTCCTTCCTCCTTTCCTTCCTTCCTTATACCTTCTTTTCTCCCTTCTCTTCTTCCTTTCCTTCTCCCTTCCTTCCTTTCTTCTTCTTCTTTCTCTCCTTTCCTTCTTTCTACTTTTCTCTCCTTCCTCCTTTCCTTCCTTCCTTCCTTATACCTTCTTTTCTCCCTTCTCTTCTTCCTTTCCTTCTCAATTCCTTCATTCTCTCCTTCCTTCCTTCCTTTATTTTTTCTTCCCTCCTTCTTTATCCTTTCTCTTCTTCCTTTCCTTCTCCCTTCCTTCCTTCCTTCCTTCTTCTCCTTTCTCTCCTTTCCTTCTTTCTACTTTTCTCTCCTTCCTCCTTTCCTTCCTTCCTTATACCTTCTTTTCTCCCTTCTCTTCTTCCTTCCTTCCTTCCTTCCTTCCTTCCTTCCTTCCTTCATTCCTTCCTTCCTTCCTTCCTTCTTCTCCTTGCTCTCCTTTCCTTCTTTCTACTTTTCTCTCCTTCCTCCTTTCCTTCCTTCCTTATACCTTCTTTTCTCCCTTCTCTTCTTCCTTTCCTTCTCACTTCCTTCCTTCTTCTCCTTTCCTTCTTTCTACTTTTCTCTCCTTCCTCCTTTCCTTCCTTCCTTATACCTTCTTTTCTCCCTTCTCTTCTTCCTTTCCTTCTCCCTTCCTTCCTTCCTTCTTCTCCTTTCTCTCCTTTCCTTCTTTCTACTTTTCTCTCCTTCCTTCCTTATACCTTCTTTTCTTCCTTCTCTTCTTCCTTTCCTTCTCACTTCTTCCCTTCCATCCATCCATCCATCCTTCTCTTCTCCCTTCTCTCCTTCCTTCCTTCCTTCCTTCCTTTCTTCCTTGGAATCCCAGTCTACAAGGCCTCCATCCTTCTCTGACCAAGGCAGCTGGACTGCAAAACCTCTCCCACATGTCCTACCTGTTCTTGTCAAAGATCTCAAACCCGTAGATGTCCAGGACGCCGATGACCGTGTTCTTGCCGTGGATCCGGGGGTCGTAGCCTTTCACCTCGATCACGGCGTTGATCCGGGACACGATCCAGCAGAACAGACGCTCGTAGATGGCCTGGACGGGATGAGGGACACAGCTTGGGAGTTGTAGTTTTACAAGGTCTTGCACCTACACCAGGCATGGGCCAACTTGGGCCTTCCCTCCAGGTGTTTTGGACTACAACTCCCACCATTCCTAACAGCCGATAGGCTGTTAGGAATGGTGGGAGTTGTAGTCCAAAACACCTGGAGGGAAGGCCCAAGTTGGCCCATGCCTGGTCTGTTGGAGTACGGTTGTATTTTGTATGAAATGTAAATCAAGTGTTTACTGCTGATGAGCAAGAGTGTGTATTTTTCAGTAATGAAATAGTTAACAGCAGGCTAGTTTTGACTGACAGTCTGTTGTGATTGCTATGACCTATCAGGCATGACTTCCGGCCTTTGGGGGTCGGAACTTCCTCTGGACAGAGGAATGTATTGTTTATCTTATCTGGGGTGTTCGGCGTGAGCTTTCTCTGAAGATGGACTATGAATGCTATGCTCTGAAGCTGAGAAATGCAAACTGTAAATAGACATGTAAATAAAGTTAATCAACAGTTGGACTTCGCCTGCTGGAGTATTTCTTGACCAGTGCTGATTCTCCGCATGGGAATACAGTCTGGAGAAGGAGGTGAGACCGGGATGATGAATTTTGTAATCCACTCTGCACCCCATCATCCCCTGACACTGTGCAATGCTAATACTAACAACAGCAACAAAGGGATTTGTAGTTCACCCTGGAGGGTCAGGTGTTTGTAAGGTCACCTTGGCACAAGCGTCCCGGGCATAGTTGGCCTCGTTGATGCTGTGGCCCTTCCGGATGACCTCTCCGCCCCCTGCGGCCACTGTCCGGTAGAGGAGCGAGTTCGAGAGGCTCTCAAAGTCCGTGGAGGTCAGATCCGCAAGGAAGGACACCAGCTCTGCATTGCCCACCTCCATCTCCTCGCCGTTGGTGGCAAAGTGGACGTTGCCCTGGATGAGGAGGATGTTGTTGTTGTTTTTATTATTATTATTATTATTATTATTATTATTGACACAAAGACAGAGTATGACACAGCAAACGAGATCTATATGCTGGATTTCGTACCACAAAATCACAAGTCGAACACTTCCCAAATTATTATTATTATTATTATTATTATTATTATTATTATTATTATTATTATTATTATTTTATGACACAGCAAACAAGATAGATATGCTGGATTTCATATTATTATTATTATTATTATTATTATTATTATTATTATTATTATTATTTATGTTGTTACATTATGAAACAATATTTGTTTCTGCGTTATCAATGTCACTTCCTAATTGGTTCTATCTTAAAGACATGGAGAGAGTTCTTATTTTATATTTTATCATTACATTGTACATTTCTCTACTTTAATAAATTGTAATATTATACATTATTATTGATATTATATTGATGTACTGTTTAGCTTGGATAAGTGAGACTCTACTGTATTATTATTTTATTATGACACAGCAAACGATAGATATGCTGGATTTCTTCTTCTTCTTATTATTATTATTTATGTTGATACATTATGAAACACAATATTTGTTTCTCCATTATCGATGTCACTTCCTAATTGGTTCTATCTTAAAGACATGGAGAGAGTTCTTATTTTATATTTTATCATTACATTGTACATTTCTCTACTTTAATAAATTGTAATATTATACATTATTATTGATATTATATTGATGTACTGTACATCTATATAGATAGATATTATAATATTTATATCAATAAAAATAATAATTATTGTGTTATCTTTATTATTATATTGATATACTGTATATATATATATAGAAATATATTATAATATTTATATCAATACAAAAGAGTTATTATTGCGTTATCATTACTATTATATTGATATACTGTATATATATATATATATACAGAGAGAGAGAGTATTTATATCAATATAAATGATAGGTATTATTGTGTTATTATCATCATTATTATTATTATTATTATTATATTGATATACTGTACATCTATAGAGAAAGATATAATATTTATATCAATATAAATAATAGTTATCTTTGTGTTATGATGATGATGATGATTATTATTATTGATATATTGTACATCTATAGAGAAAGATATTACAATATTTATATCAATATAAATAATAGGTATGATTGTGTTATTATCATTATTATTACTATAATGTTGATGTTGAATTATTATACATATGTATGTATGTGTGTGTATATATAATACTATGGTATATATGTATGCATATATGTGTGTGTATAGTACTACGCTGTATATATATATAAATATATATATACACACACACACATATATATACATACATACATGTATGTATGTACCGGTATGTATCTGTGTGTGTATATATACATAAATACAGTAGAGTCTCATTTATCCAACATAAACATGCCGGCAGAACGTTGGATAAGCAAATATGTTGGATAATAAGGAGGGATTAAGGAAAAGCCTATTAAACATCAAATTAGGTTATGATTTTACAAATTAAGCACCAAAACATCATGTTATACAACAAATTGGACAGAAAAAGTCGTTCAATACACAGTAATGCTATGTAGTAATTACTGTATTTACCAATTTAGCACCAAAATATCACAATGCATTGAAAACATTGACTACAAAAATGCGTTGGATAATCCAGAACCTTGGATAAGTGAGTGTTAGATAAGTGAGACTCTACTGTATACCTCTCTACTTTAACACATTATAATATTGCATATTATTATTGATATAATATTGATATACTGTATATCTATATAGATAGATACTATAATATTATATCATTACATTGTATTTCTCTCTACTTTAACACATTGTAATATTGCATATTATTATTAATATTATATTGATATACTGTATATCAATATAATTTTCATTATTATAATATACATATATGGTATATATGTATTTATACATCTGTGTGTATAGCATACTACTATGGTATATATGTATGTATGTATACATATATATGTGTGTGTATAGTACTATGGTGTATGTATATGTGTGTGTATATATATTGCTATGGTATAAATGTATGTATGTATGTATGTATCTATATGTATATATGTATGTATGTATCTATGTGTATAGTACTATGGTATGTATGTATGTATGTGTATAATACTACGGCATATATGTGTATAATACTATGGTGTATATATATGTGTGTGTGTATATATATACAGTAGAGTCTCACTTATCCAACACTCGCTTATCCAACGTTCTGGATTATCCAACGCATTTTTGTAGTCAATGTTTTCAATATATCGTGATATTTTGGTGCTAAATTCGTAAATACAGTAATTACTACATAGCATTACTGTATATTGAACTACTTTTTCTGTCAAATTTGTTGTTAAACATGATGTTTTGGTGCTTAATTTGTAAAATCATAACCTAATTTGATGTTTAATAGGCTTTTCCTTAATGCCTCCTTATTATCCAACATATTCGCTTATCCAACATTCTGCCGGCCCGTTTATGTTGGATAAGTGAGACTCTACTGTATATATATATAGTACTATGGTATAAATGTATATATGTATAGATGTATCTGTGTGTATATACTACGGTATATATGTATGTATCTATATCTGTGTGTATAGTACTACTGTATATATTTTTGTATGTATGTATATATGTATGTGCATGGTACTACGGCATATATGTGTGTATGTGTGTAGTACTATAGTATGTATCTCTGTGTATAGTAGTACGGTATAAATGCATATATATTTGTATGTATCTGTGTGTATAGTACTATGGGATGTATGTATGTATGTGTATAATACTACGGCATATATGTATGTGTGTATAGTACTATGGTGTATATATATATGTGTGTGTATATATATATATATATAGTACTATGGTATAAATGTATATATGTATAGATGTATCTGTGTGTATAGTACTACTGTATATATTTTTGTATGTATGTATATATGTATGTGCATGGTACTACGGCATATATGTGTGTATGTGTGTAGTACTATAGTATGTATCTCTGTGTATAGTAGTACGGTATAAATGCATATATATTTGTATGTATCTGTGTGTATAGTACTATGGGATGTATGTATGTATGTGTATAATACTACGGCATATATGTATGTGTGTATAGTACTATGGTGTATATATATGTGTGTGTATATATATATATATATAGTACTATGGTATAAATGTATATATGTATAGATGTATCTGTGTGTATAGTACTACTGTATATATTTTTGTATGTATGTATATATGTATGTGCATGGTACTACGGCATATATGTGTGTATGTGTGTAGTACTATAGTATGTATCTCTGTGTATAGTAGTACGGTATAAATGCATATATATTTGTATGTATCTGTGTGTATAGTACTATGGGATGTATGTATGTATGTGTATAATACTACGGCATATATGTATGTGTGTATAGTACTATGGTGTATATATATGTGTGTGTGTATATATATATATATATATATATATATATATATATATAGTACTATGGTATAAATGTATATATGTATAGATGTATCTGTGTGTATAGTACTACTGTATATATTTTTGTATGTATGTATATATGTATGTGCATGGTACTACGGCATATATGTGTGTATGTGTGTAGTACTATAGTATGTATCTCTGTGTATAGTAGTACGGTATAAATGCATATATATTTGTATGTATCTGTGTGTATAGTACTATGGTATGTATGTATGTATGTGTATAATACTACGGCATATATGTATGTGTGTATAGTACTATGGTGTATATATATATGTGTGTGTATATATATATATATATAGTACTATGGTATAAATGTATATATGTATAGATGTATCTGTGTGTATAGTACTACTGTATATATTTTTGTATGTATGTATATATGTATGTGCATGGTACTACGGCATATATGTGTGTATGTGTGTAGTACTATAGTATGTATCTCTGTGTATAGTAGTACGGTATAAATGCATATATATTTGTATGTATCTGTGTGTATAGTACTATGGTATGTATCTATGTGTGTATATAAATATACAGATCTAGATATAATTCTCTATGGCTAAAACTGACATTGAAAACAATCCTTAAAGGTGAAGGAACCTCCTTGAGTTTTCAATCTGGCAAACAGACTAACTCATCACTTGCTTTATGTTTATATCCGGCTGTTTTCCCAAACCGGGACTTGCAAAACAGAATGGCAATATCTATCTATCAATGTAATATGTGTGTGTGTGCGCATGATCAAATTTGATATTAAAGTCAGTCTTAAACTAACAAGCCAAAGGAAGGCCATTGCAAAGGTTCCTCTGGGCTTACCAAGAGTAGGATGGCAGCGAGGATCTTGTAGACGGAGCCGGTCTCTTCGGGAGTGAAGCCAATGACCGCCATGGCGTCCGACACGGCACGGAAGTCGGCCTGGTCGCTGCCCGAGGACTGAAGGGGCGGAAAAGAAGAATGAAGGGCAACGGGACCAGAGAGAAAGACGGGTTTGCTTCCTCTAGAGAGAGACTGCTTTGGCCATCTGCTAGGATGGGTCTCCCTGCTTGGTAGGATGGGGGTGGGCTGGGTGGCCTTTGGAGGTCTCTAAAGGTCTCTAGGTTATATCTGTGAGTCTGTTGGAGTCTCTATAGGGCTGGGTGGCCATTGGGCATCCTTTCATGGCACGACGGGGTTGGACTAGATGACCTTTGGGGGTCCCTTCCAACTCTAGTGGTGTGTAGATTATATCTGTGAGTCTGTTGTCAAAGGATGGCCATCTCTTAAGAAGGCTTGGGCTGGGCATCCCTGCATGGCACGACGGGGTTGGACTAGATGACCTTTGGGGGTCCCTTCCAACTCTAGTGGTCTGTAGATTATATCTGTGAGTCTGTTGTCAAAGGATGGCCATCTCTTAAGAAGGCTTGGGCTGGGCATCCCTGCATGGCACGACGGGGTTGGACTAGATGACCTTTGGGGGTCCCTTCCAACTCTAGTGGTCTGTAGATTATATCTATGAGTCTGTTGTCAAAGGATGGCCATCTCTTAAGAAGGCTTGGGCTGGGCATCCCTGCATGGCACGACGGGATTGGACTAGATGACCTTTGGGGGTCCCTTCCAACTCTAGTGGTCTGTAGATTATATCTGTGAGTCTGTTGTCAAAGGATGGCCATCTCTTAAGAAGGCTTGGGCTGGGCATCCCTGCATGGCACGACGGGGTTGGACTAGATGACCTTTGGGGGTCCCTTCCAACTCTAGTGGTGTGTAGATTATATCTGTGAGTCTGTTGTCAAAGGATGGCCATCTCTTAAGAAGGCTTGGGCTGGGCATCCCTGCATGGCACGACGGGGTTGGACTAGATGACCTTTGGGGGTCCCTTCCAACTCTAGTGGTCTGTAGATTATATCTGTGAGTCTGTTGTCAAAGGATGGCCATCTCTTAAGAAGGCTTGGGCTGGGCATCCCTGCATGGCACGACGGGATTGGACTAGATGACCTTTGGGGGTCCCTTCCAACTCTAGTGGTCTGTAGATTATATCTGTGAGTCTGTTGTCAAAGGATGGCCATCTCTTAAGAAGGCTTGGGCTGGGCATCCCTGCATGGCACGACGGGATTGGACTAGATGACCTTTGGGGGTCCCTTCCAACTCTAGTGGTCTGTAGATTATATCTGTGAGTCTGTTGTCAAAGGATGGCCATCTCTTAAGAAGGCTTGGGCTGGGCATCCCTGCATGGCACGACGGGGTTGGACTAGATGACCTTTGGGGGTCCCTTCCAACTCTAGTGGTCTGTAGATTATATCTGTGAGTCTGTTGTCAAAGGATGGCCATCTCTTAAGAAGGCTTGGGCTGGGCATCCCTGCATGGCACGACGGGGTTGGACTAGATGACCTTTGGGGGTCCCTTCCAACTCTAGTGGTCTGTAGATTATATCTGTGAGTCTGTTGTCAAAGGATGGCCATCTCTTAAGAAGGCTTGGGCTGGGCATCCCTGCATGGCACGACGGGATTGGACTAGATGACCTTTGGGGGTCCCTTCCAACTCTAGTGGTCTGTAGATTATATCTGTGAGTCTGTTGTCAAAGGCTTTCATGGCAGGGACCACAGGGTTGTTGTATGTCTTTCGGGCTGTGTGGCCATGTTCCAGAAGTATTCTCTCCTGACGTTTCGCCCACATCTATGGCAGGCATCCTCAGAGGTTGTGAGTCTGTTGGAGCCCTTATAGGCTTCTAAATCGAGGCTGGATGGTCATATCTTAGGAAGGCTTGGGTTGGACACCCTTGAATGGCACAATGGGGTTGGACTAGATGACCTTTGGGGTCCCTTCCAACTCTATTGGTCTATAGATTGTATCTGTGAGTCTGTTGGAGTCCTTATAGACTTCTAAATCGAGGCTAGATGATCATGTCTTAGAAAAACTTGGGTTAGGTATCCCTTCATGGCACAATGGGGTTGGACTAGATGACCTTTTGAGGTCCCTTCCAATTCTAGTGCCGTGTAGAATATATCTGTGAGTCTGTTGGCATCTCACTCTCTAGAGGTTCTTAAATAGAGGCTGGATGGTCATATCATAGGAAGGCTTGGGTTGGACACCCTTGAATGGCACAATGGGGTTGGACTAGATGACCTTTGGGGGTCCCTTCCAACTCTATTGGTCTATAGATTATATCTGTGGGTCTGCTGGAGTCCCTATAAACTTTTAAATAGAGGCTGGATGGCCATCTGTTAGGAAGGCTTAGGTTGGACACCCTTGCATGGCACAATGAGGTTGGACTAGATGACCTTTGGGAGTCCCTTCCAACTTTAGTGGCACATAGATTACCATATATACTCGAGTATAAGACGACCCGAATATAAGCTGAGGCGCCTAATTTTACCACAAAAAAAACTGGGAAAACATTGACTCCAGTATAAGCCGAGGGTAGCAAATTTCAGAAATAAAAATAGATACCAATAAAATTACATTACCGTATATACTCGAGTATAAGCCGACCCGAATATAAGCCGAGGCACCTAATTTTACCACAAAAAAACTGGGAAAACATTGACTCCAGTATAAGCCAAGGGTAGTAAATTTCAGAAATAAAAATAGATACCAATAAAATTATATGAATTGAGGCATCATTAGGTTAAATGTTTTTGAATATTTACATAAAGCTCAAATTTTAAGATAAGACTGTCCAACTCTAATCAAATCATTATTCTCATCTTCTTCAATGTCAATGTGCTTATGTATCCATTTAATAATGAGTAAAATAATACATGTAATAATAATAATGATAAATACAGGAAAATAATACAAGTAATAATAAATAGAGTAAAATAATAAATGCAGTCATAACAATAATAATAAGATCAGAGTGAAATTAGAAATATATTATTATTATTATTATTATTAATAATAATAATAATAATAATAGAGTAAAATAAAAGTAATAGTAGCAACAATAATAGAGAAAAATAATAAATGTAATAATACCAATAATAATAGAGAAAAATAATAAATGTACCATATATTCTCGAATATAAGCTGACCCAGATATAAGCCAACCAGGACCCTCACCCGAGTATAAGCCGAGGGGGGCTTTTTCAGTCTAAAAAAAAGGGCTGAAAAACTAGGCTTATACTCGAGTATATACAATATTTGTGAGTCTGTTGGAGTCCCTATAGGCTTTTAAATAGAGGCTGGATGGCCATCTCTTAGGAAGGCTTAGCCTGGGAATCTTTGCATGGCACAATGGGGTTGGACTAGATGACCCCTGGGAACGCTCTGGGATTTGGAGTGTGTTGGAGCCTTTTTCTCCTTGGGGTCTTTAAGCAGAGGCTGTATGGCCATCTGTCAGGAGGGTTTTAACTGTGTATTCCCTGCTGGGGAGACCGGGAGTGGGCTAGATGACCTTTAGGGTCCCTTCTAAACCTATGGCTCTAAGGATTGGCCAAATAAAAGGCTCTTTGTGTGTTCAACTTACATTCTGTTTTGCACCTTCTTGGGTGAACCTATATAACGTGGGATCGTTGCTCAAATGGAGAGAGTCCAGTAAATCCTCTGGAGCCCCAAGAAGCAACTGGGGGGGAAAAAAAGAGAATTATCCGTAATTATCTTCCAATGGAGTCTCGAAAAGAATGGCTGGAGACCGTGGATGATGGGACTTTGTCTCACCTGGTAGAAGGCGTGGAAGTTTCTCTCTCCCGGCTGCTGCTTGAGGACGCGGGACTGCAAAGGGAAGCAAGACAGAAGGAGATATTTTGGGGTCGAGGTGCTTTACCAAACTACAACTCCCAGGGCTCCATAGTACTGAACCATGGTGGTTGAAGTGATGCCAAACTGCTTTCATTCTACACTGCGGAAGCACCCCAAGACGACCGCTAAACCGTGCCTTCTAATAGCATATTAACTTGGGATTTGTAGTTCGAAAAGGCATTCACCCCAGTGATCCAATGAACTATAAATCCCAGGGCTCCATAGCATGGAAGTGAAGCCAAATTGCTATAAATTCGAATGCTTTGGCACTCCGAGCATCAGCTTGCAGGAATGGGAATGAATTAAGGATCAAGGACCACAACAAACTACAAATCCCAGGTTTCCAGTGATCCAATGAACTATAAATCCCAGGGCTCCATAGCATGGAAGTGAAGCCAAATTGCTATAAACCCAAATGCTTTGGCACCCCGAGCATCAGCTTGCAGGAATGGGAATGAATTAAGGATCAAGGACCACAACAAACTACAAATCCCAGATTTCCAGTGATCCAATGAACTATAAATCCCAGGGCTCCATAGCATGGAAGTGAAGCCAAATTGCTATAAATTCGAATGCTTTGGCACTCCGAGCATCAGCTTGCAGGAATGGGAATGAATTAAGGATCAAGGACCACAACAAACTACAAATCCCAGATTTCCAGTGATCCAATGAACTATAAATCCCAGGGCTCCATAGCATGGAAGTGAAGCCAAATTGCTATAAACCCGAATGCTTTGGCACTCCGAGCATCAGCTTGCAGGAATGGGAATGAATTAAGGATCAAGGACCACAACAAACTACAAATCCCAGGTTTCCAGTGATCCAATGAACTATAAATCCCAGGGCTCCATAGCATGGAAGTGAAGCCAAATTGCTATAAACCCAAATGCTTTGGCACTCCGAGCATCACCTTGCAGGAATGGGAATGAATTAAGGATCAAGGACCACAACAAACTACAAATCCCAAATTTCCAGTGATCCAATGAACTATAAATCCCAGGGCTCCATAGCATGGAAGTGAAGCCAAATTGCTATAAATTCGAATGCTTTGGCACTCCGAGCATCAGCTTGCAGGAATGGGAATGAATTAAGGATCAAGGACCACAACAAACTACAAATCCCAGGTTTCCAGTGATCCAATGAACTATAAATCCCAGGGCTCCATAGCATGGAAGTGAAGCCAAATTGCTATAAACCCAAATGCTTTGGCACTCCGAGCATCACCTTGCAGGAATGGGAATGAATTAAGGATCAAGGACCACAACAAACTACAAATCCCAAATTTCCAGTGATCCAATGAACTATAAATCCCAGGGCTCCATAGCATGGAAGTGAAGCCAAATTGCTATAAACTCAAATGCTTTGGCACTCCGAGCATCAGCTTGCAGGAATGGGAATGAATTAAGGATCAAGGACCACAACAAACTACAAATCCCAAATTTCCAGTGATCCAATGAACTATAAATCCCAGGGCTCCATAGCATGGAAGTGAAGCCAAATTGCTATAAACTCAAATGCTTTGGCACTCCGAGCATCAGCTTGCAGGAATGGGAATGAATTAAGGATCAAGGACCACAACAAACTACAAATCCCAGGTTTCCAGTGATCCAATGAACTATAAATCCCAGGGCTCCATAGCATGGAAGTGAAGCCAAATTGCTATAAACCCAAATGCTTTGGCACTCCGAGCATCAGCTTGCAGGAATGGGAATGAATTAAGGATCAAGGACCACAACAAACTACAAATCCCAGGTTTCCAGTGATCCAATGAACTATAAATCCCAGGGCTCCATAGCATGGAAGTGAAGCCAAATTGCTATAAACCCAAATGCTTTGGCACCCCGAGCATCACCTTGCAGGAATGGGAATGAATTAAGGATCAAGGACCACAACAAACTACAAATCCAAGGTTTCCATAGCAGGGAAGTAGAAGCCCACAACAAACTACAAATCCCAGAGTTCCACAGTATGGCTACCATCCTTCTGAATCAACTGAGTGCAGATTGCTATGGGGCTCTGAGCTCCATGTGTAGCTATGGGAAGAAGCTGGGGTCAAGCACCACAACAAACTACAAATCCCAAGTTTCCATGGCAAGGAAGTAGAAGCCCACAACAAACTACAAATCCCAGAATTCCATAGTATTGCTATGGGGCTCTGAGTTCCATTTGCAGCTATGGGAATAAACCAAGGATCAAGGACCACAACAAACTACAAATCCCAGGGCTTTATGGCATGGAAGTGAAGCCAAATTGCTATAAGTCTGGATACTTTGGCACTCCAAGCATCAGCCTGCGGGAATGGGAATAAAACAGGAATCAAGGACCACAACAAACTACAAATCCCAGGGCTCTGCAGCATGGAAATAGTAGGGTCAAGACTGCCGTTATTCTGAATCAACTGAGTGCAGATTGCTATGAAAGCTCTGAGCTCCATTTGCAGCTATGGGAAGAAACTGGGCTCAAGGACCAAAACAAACTACAAATCCCAGGGCTCCATGGCATGAAAGTTAAGCCAAATTGCTATAAGTCTGGACGCTTTGAAACTCCAAGCATCAGCCTGCGGGAATGGGAATAAAACAGGAATCAAGGACCACAACAAACTACAAATCCCAGGGCTCTGCAGCATGGAAATAGCAGGGTCAAGACTGCCGTTATTCTGAATCAACTGAGCGCAGATTGCTATGAAGGCTCTGAGCTCCATTTGCAGCTATGGGAAGACACTGGGCTCAAGGACCACAACAAACTACAAATCCCAGGGCTCTGTAGCATGGAAATAGTAGGGTCAAGACTGCCATCCTTCTGAATCAACTGAGTGCAGATTGCTATGGGGCTCTGAGCTCCATTTGAAGCTATGGGAAGAAGCTGGGGTCAAGGACCACAACAAACTACAAATCCCAAGTTTCCATGGCAAGGAAGTAGAAGCCCACAACAAACTACAAATCCCAGAATTCCATAGTATTGCTATGGGGCGCTGAGTTCCATTTGCAGCTATGGGAATAAACCAAGGATCAAGGACCACAACAAACTACAAATCCCAGGGCTTTATGGCATGGAAGTGAAGCCAAATTGCTATAAGTCTGGACGCTTTGGCACTCCAAGCATCAGCCTGCAGGAACGGGAATAAAACAGGAATCAAGGACCACAACAAACTACAAATCCCAGGGCTCTATGGCATGGAAGTGAAGCCAAATTGCTATAAGTCTGGACGCTTTGGCACTCCAAGCATCAGCCTGCAGGAACGGGAATAAAACAGGAATCAAGGACCACAACAAACTACAAATCCCAGGGCTCTATGGCATGGAAGTGAAGCCAAATTGCTATAAGTCTGGATACTTTGGCACTCCAAGCATCAGCCTGCAGGAACGGGAATAAAACAGGAATCAAGGACCACAACAAACTACAAATCCCAGGGCTCCATGGCATGGAAGTGAAGCCAAATTGCTATAAGTCTGGATACTTTGGCACTCCAAGCATCAGCCTGCGGGAATGGGAATAAAACAGGAATCAAGGACCACAACAAACTACAAATCCCAGGGCTCCATGGCATGGAAGTGAAGCCAAATTGCTATAAGTCTGGATACTTTGGCACTCCAAGCATCAGCCTGCGGGAATGGGAATAAAACAGGAATCAAGGACCACAACAAACTACAAATCCCAGGGCTCTGCAGCATGGAAATAGTAGGGTCAAGACTGCCGTTATTCTGAATCAACTGAGTGCAGATTGCTATGAAAGCTCTGAGCTCCATTTGCAGCTATGGGAAGAAACTGGGCTCAAGGACCAAAACAAACTACAAATCCCAGGGCTCCATGGCATGGAAAGTTAAGCCAAATTGCTATGCATCTGGATGCTTTGGCACTCCAAACATCAGCCTGCAGGAACGGGAATAAAACAGGAATCAAGGACCACAACAAACTACAAATCCCAGGGCTCCATGGCATGGAAATAGTAGGGTCAAGACTGCCATTATTCTGAATCAACTGAGCGCAGATTGCTATGAAGGCTCTGAGCTCCATTTGCAGCTATGGGAAGAAACTGGGGTCAAGGACCACAACAAACTACAAATCCCAGGGCTCTGTAGCATGGAAATAGTAGGGTCAAGACTGCCATCCTTCTGAATCAACTGAGTGCAGATTGCTATGGGGCTCTGAGCTCCATGTGCAGCTATGGGAAGAAGCTGGGGTCAAGGACCACAACAAACTACAAATCCCAAGTTTCCATGGCAAGGAAGTAGAAGCCCACAACAAACTACAAATCCCAGAATTCCATAGTATTGCTATGGGGCTCTGAGTTCCATTTGCAGCTATGGGAATAAACCAAGGATCAAGGACCACAACAAACTACAAATCCCAGGGCTCCATGGCATGGAAGTGAAGCCAAATTGCTATAAGTCTGGACGCTTTGGCACTCCAAGCATCAGCCTGCAGGAACGGGAATAAAACAGGAATCAAGGACCACAACAAACTACAAATCCCAGGGCTCTATGGCATGGAAGTGAAGCCAAATTGCTATAAGTCTGGACGCTTTGGCACTCCAAGCATCAGCCTGCAGGAACGGGAATAAAACAGGAATCAAGGACCACAACAAACTACAAATCCCAGGGCTCTATGGCATGGAAGTGAAGCCAAATTGCTATAAATTTGGACGCTTTGGCACTCCAAGCATCAGCCTGCGGGAATGGGAATAAAACAGGAATCAAGGACCACAACAAACTACAAATCCCAGGGCTTTATGGCATGGAAGTGAAGCCAAATTGCTATAAATTTGGACGCTTTGGCACTCCAAGCATCAGCCTGCGGGAATGGGAATAAAACAGGAATCAAGGACCACAACAAACTACAAATCCCAGGGCTTTATGGCATGGAAGTGAAGCCAAATTGCTATAAATTTGGACGCTTTGGCACTCCAAGCATCAGCCTGCGGGAATGGGAATAAAACAGGAATCAAGGACCACAACAAACTACAAATCCCAGGGCTCTGCAGCATGGAAATAGCAGGGTCAAGACTGCCATTATTCTGAATCAACTGAGCGCAGATTGCTATGAAGGCTCTGAGCTCCATTTGCAGCTATGGGAAGAAATTGGGGTCAAGGACCGCAGCAAACTACAAATCCCAGGGCTCCATGGCATGGAAAGTTAAGCCAAATTGCTATGCATCTGGATGCTTTGGCATTCCAAGCATCAGCTTGCTGGGATGGGAATGAACTGAGGATCAAGGACCACAACAAACTACAAATCCCAGGTTTCCATGGCATGGGAGTGAAACCAAATGGCTATAAGTCTGGATCGAACTGCTCTAAGTCTAGGCTTTGGCAGCAATGGGAATAAAGTGGGGATCAAGGACCACAACAAACTACAAATCCCAGGGCTCCACAGCATGGAGGTGGGCTCAAACTCCCATAATCTAGAAATAAAGTATTATTATTATTATTATTATCAACACAACGACGTTGTATGGCACAGCAAACAAGATAGACATGCTGGATTTCGTTTCGCAAAACCACAAGTCGAACACTTCCCAAGTGTCTAGGACTGTGTGATGTATTTTCTGATGATATGTGCAGATCCCAGTAGGGTGGCCTTTTGCAGTTGGCAGATGGTGATTTTGTCAATGTTATTATTATTTTTGTCTATTATTATTATTATTATTATTATTATTATTATTATTATTATTATTATCATCCCGGGCTGTGGCGTAGGCGGGAGAGCAAGCCAGTGCAATTAACTGCAATGAATCACTCTGACCAGGAGGTCATGAGTTCGAGCCCAGCTCGGAGCCTATGTTTGTCTGTCTTTGCCCTATGTTAAAAGGCATTGAATGTTTGCCTATATGTGTAATGTGATCCGCCCTGAGTCCCCTTCGGGGTGAGAAAGAAGGGCGGAATATAAATGCTCCAAATAAATAAATAAATAAATAAATATTATTATTATCATCACCATCAATTTTGAATCAACTGAGCGCAGATTGCTATGAGGCTCTGAGCTCGATTTGCAGCTATTGGAGGAAAGTGGGGTCAAGGACCGCAACAAACTACAAATCCCAGGGCTCCATGGCATGGAAGTGAAACCAAATGGCTGTAAGTCTGAATGCTTTGGTTGCAATGGCAATAAAGTGGGGGTCAAGGACCGCAACAAACTATAACTCCCAGGGCTCCATAGCATGGAGGTGGGCTGCAGCTTGCATAGCATGGAGGTGGGCTCAAACTCCCATAATCTAGAAATAAAGTTTATCATCATCATCATCATTATCATTCTGAATCATCAGAGTGCAGATTGTTATGTGGCCCTGTAATGAAGTACGAATTTTGGTTTACAGATGTTATGTTTAATTGTGTGTTTATGTTTTAAAAGGGTAAGTATTACAGTTATTGCATCTCAGCACTCAGAGGCTGGTTGCCATGGAGAAGTAGGAGGAGCCAACTGCCGTTTGGTTGAAGAAGTGCAGAGTTTAAAAAAGAGAGTAAGTCTGTGCTCTGATGAGGCACAGGGAATATTGATTCCAGGTTGATAGGATCAAGGAGACTCAATTGTTCATTTTGAGTTGATTTTAAATAAGTTTGGTGACTTATTTAATGTAGTCTGTGTCCTGGAAAGGCACAGAGAATCTGTGATAGTATATCACAGGGGTGACTGTGGTTTGAAGTCACTGGATAGTCCAAGTTTCAGACTTTGGGAACCAATCCCAGCTGGACTCATAGAGATCCATTGAAGTAACGGTTTGAAAGTGGCAGAGGAAGAAGTTTTAACTACTTTAAGTAAAAGAAGTGATACTTTAGAGCAGGGGTCCCCAAACTAAGGCCCGGGGGCCGGATGCGGCCCTCCAAGGTCATTTACCTGGCCCCCGCCCTCAGTTTTATAATATAATATTTTTATATCAGTTTTAATAATATAATATATTGTATATACATATAATATTGATAATAATCTTATGTTACAATATAATACTAATAGTAATACCATATAATAATAATAATAATAATAATAATAATAATAATAATAATAATAATATGTTATATATTATATATTATATAATAGTATAGTGGTATAGTTCAATATAGTAATATATAATGCTAATATTGTGTTATGCTAATAATATAATATATTGTATGTTCATACAGCTGCTCTGAGTTCCCTTCAGGGTGAGAAGGGTGGGATATAAATGTAGTAAATAAATTCAGTAAATAAATAATTAATTTTAGACTTAGGCTCAGCCAAAGTCTGACATGACTTGAAGGCACACAACAACAACAACAACAATCCTAATTAACTTGACTATCTCATTGGCCAGTAGCAGGCCCACACTTTCCATTGAAATCCTAATAGGTTTATGTTGGTTAAAATTGTTTTCATTTTTAAATATTGTATTGTTCTTTTGTTGTTGTTGTTGTGGCACTACAAATAAGACATGTGCAGTATGCATAGGAATTCGTTTTTTTTTTTTTTTCCAAATGATAATTCGGCCCCTCAACAGTCTGAAGGATTGTGGATCGGCCCTCTGCTTAAAAAGTTTGGGGACCCCTGCTTTAGAGAGTTGATTCATCTCATCCTAGTATTGTAACTGTTAATAAGAATATCTCTAAGTGAGAAACAACATTGTAACCATTAAGCTCTGTGCCTGAATAAACTTGTTATTGTTCTTCCAACATCTAAGCCTCTGTCGCATGTATTCTAACCCGTTACGCTACCATCTAAAGTGAATAAGAAAAAGAAAGGGAAAAAAAAGTAAAAGGTCTCCTCCCTGAGTCTTTGGTGGTTGCATCTTTCCAAACTGGTGTTAGTCGTTAATAGTCCTTCACAGGCCCCAAGCTCCATTTGCAGCAATGGGAATAAGCTGAGGACCAAGGAGGAGAGGGAGATCCTGGGACATTTCCAGATCTGCTGGGGAAGCGAGGCTGTTTTAAAAGGGTAAGTATTACAGTTATTGCATCTCAGCACTCAGAGGCTGGTTGCCATGGAGAAGTAGGAGGAGCCAACTGCCGTTTGGTTGAAGAAGTGCAAAGTTTAAAAAAGAGAGTAAGTCTGTGCTCTGATGAGGCACAGGGAATATTGATTCCAGGTTGATAGGATCAAGGAGACTCAATTGTTCATTTTGAGTTGATTTTAAATAAGTTTGGTGACTTATTTAATGTAGTCTGTGTCCTGGAAAGGCACAGAGAATCTGTGATAGTATATCACAGGGGTGACTGTGGTTTGAAGTCACTGGATAGTCCAAGTTTCAGACTTTGGGAACCAATCCCAGCTGGACTCATAGAGATCCATTGAAGTAATGGTTTGAAAGTGGCAGAGGAAGAAGTTTTAACTACTTTAAGTAAAAGAAGTGATACTTTAGAGAGTTGATTCATCTCATCCTAGTATTGTAACTGTTATTAAGAATATCTCTAAGTGAGAAACAACATTGTAACCATTAAGCTCTGTGCCTGAATAAACTAGTTATTGTTCAACATCTAAGCCTCTGTCGCATGTATTCTAACCCAAGTTACGCTACCATCTAAAGTGAATAAGAAAAAGAAAGGGAAAAAAAGTAAAAGGTCTCCTCCCTGAGTCTTTGGTGGTTGCATCTTTCCAAACTGGTGTTAGTCGTTAATAGTCCTTCACAGGCCCCAAGCTCCATTTGCAGCAATGGGAATAAGCTGAGGACCAAGGAGGAGAGGGAGATCCTGGGACATTTCCAGATCTGCTGGGGAAGTGGGACTGCAGAGAATGAATGGACCCCAATGTTGCTGCCATCCCATTGTCCCCTTGGGCACCTTTTCCAGGAGGTAGTTGTGGATGTGTCCCCCGGCGGGGTCCCCCTTGAAGTCGAAGTCGATGTCCATGTACTTCCCGAAGCGGCTGGAGTTGTCGTTGCGCTTGGTCTTGGCGTTGCCGAAGGCCTCCAGGACGCAGTTGGACTTCAGCAGCACCTCCTTCACCCTGGGATGGAAATGGAAAGGAGACATCATCATCACAGAGAGAAATCACTCACTTCTGGGTTGCTGTGAGTTTTTCGGGCTTGTATGGCCATGTTCCCATCATATCGTTGGGCCCATTTTACTGAGACCAGGGAGATGCCTGTTGGCAGTCACAGAGAGGGGCTCGGCTCACTGGCCAGCATGGGCTGGGACAAGGGATGATTAAGTGTCGATGAATAGGGTTCCTTTTACTGAACAGGAAAAATAGTGAAGTGATTGAGGGCATCTCTGGCCCTACCCAGGAATGCTATTGTCTTTATGGGATGGACATGATCTGGCCCATTAAGGGGCTGATCTGACGGTCCCAGACCCCAGAAAAACAAAACATCATGTTCTGACACAATCATGCAAAATGACAGAGGTTGGGGTTTGGCTGTAGACATTCAGATTCCTTCCAATGCGAGAGGTCCCATTCATCAAAAGTGTGGGTGGTGAATGGCTCTTTCCCCAAGAGGCAAGGGAGACGATAATAATAATAATAATAATAAAACTTTATTTATACCCCGCCACCATCTCCCCAATGGGGACTCGGGGCGGCTTACATGGGGCCATGCCCGGGAAAAATACAATATAACACAATATAAAAACAACATATCATAATACAATTACAACAATACAATAAAGAATCATATACAGTACAACACAAAATCCAAAGAGCAGTATAACAGGGCAGGCCGCACTGACACTCAGTTAAAACTCGGGGTGAGAAAAGGATAAGAAAAAGGATAAGAATAAAACCACAGGGAACTAGGAAAAGATAGCAGACAGTCTAGAGCAGGGGTCCTCAAACTTTTAAAGCAGAGGGCCGGTCCACAATTCTTGAGACTGTTGAGGGGCCGAATTATCATTTGGGAAAAAAAACATTCCTGTGCACACTGCACATGTCTTATTTGTGGTGCAACACAAATAAGACAAATGTGAAAGAACACATAAGAATAAAAAAGGTAAAGGTAAAGGTTTCCCCTGACGTTAAGTCCAGTCGTGATCGACTCTGCGGGTTGGTGCTCATCTCCATTTCTAAGCTGAGGAGCCGGCGTTGTCCATAGACACCTCCAGGTCATGTGGCCAGCATGAGTGCATGGAGCGCCATTACCTTCCCGCCAGAGCAGTACCTATTGATCTACTCACATTTGCATGTTTTCGAACTGCTAGGTTGGCAGGAACTGGGGTAACAGCGGGCGCTCATTCCGCTCCCAGGATTTGAACCTGGTACCTTTTGGTCCACAAGAACAATACAATATTTAAAAATGAAAACAATTGTAACCAACATAAACCTATCAGGATTTCAATGGGAAGTGTGCTTCTGGCCAATGAGATAGTCAAGTTAATTAGGATTGTTGTTGTTGTTGTGTGCCTTTCAAGTCATTTCAGACTTTGAGCAAGCCTAAGTCTAAAATTATTTATTCATTTACTACATTTATTTATTACATTTATATTTCGCCCTTCTCACCCCGGAGGGGACTCAGAGCAGCTGTATGTACATACAATATATTATATTATTAGCATAGCACAATATTAGCGTTATATATTACTATATTGAACTATACCACTATACTGTAATATTATGTGTAATATATATCATATAATTAATATTATAATATGGTATTATTATTAGTATTGTATAACATCATAATATTATTATCAATATTATATGTATATACAATATATTATATTATTAAAATGATATTAAAATATTATATTATAAAACTGAGGGCGGGGGCCAGGTAAATGACCTTGGAGGGCCGCATCCGGCCCCCGGGCCTTAGTTTGGGGACCCCTGGTCTAGAGGATAAATAATGGGGGCGTAACAAAAGCATGTAACAGTTACTCTCCGAAAGACGATCTCCTCGCCTGAATAGAAGTATTGTGTTCCAATGTCCAAGTAAAGTCCAAAAGTATATGTGAAACTGGGAACTTGATGAGGAAGTCCCCAGCTTGGTTTCTTTTCCCCAGGCTATGCAATTGTGTGGGATGCAAGACATCTCTGGGTTCAAAGGGAAGGAATGGGGATCTCAGGAGCATAAAACACTAGGTTAACACAACATATAGGCAAAATAGAAACACATAGGAAAACACATGGAGTGTTTAGGGCAAATTATATAAATGAGAGACATAGTTTTCCAAAGTAGCTTTAACAAGCCAGGCTTCCCAGTATGTCTGAGCAAGATGATGGCAAGGCATCTGAGGAGTGGCCTTTGCCTTTCATTGGGTGAGTGTTCCGGCAGGCGCCAGAGAGAGAGAAAAAGAGGGGAAAAAAGAGTTTTCTGGTCAAGGACAAATTTAATTGCATGGGAATGAGGTCCGTCCCGCTCACCTCTCGACCTCTGCCCTCTGCGTGGGGTTCGTGATGGCCGCAATGTATTGCATGATGTACTTGCTGGCTTCGGTCTTCCCGGCCCCGCTTTCGCCTAAAACCGCGGGTTCAAAGAGAGCGTGAGAAGGAGATCCCTTAATCCCAATTCCCAAAGCTGCGTGGATTTTCTGTCTCGACTAAGGATGCACCCAGAGGCATCAAACGGCAGCCAAAGAGATTCCCCTTAAAACATTAAGAAGAACTTCCCGACAGTCGAAGGCTTCCGTGGCTAGAATCGTCTGGCCATGTTCCAGCAGCATTCTCTCCTGACGTTTTGCCCACGTCTATGGCAGGCATGGATGTGGGCAAAACGTCAGGAGAGAATGCTGCTGGAACATGGCCAGACAGCCTAGAAAACTCACAGCAACCCAACTTTCTGACAGTTAGCGCTGTTCAGGAGCGGAATATAAATGGACTTGGTATTCAGTGACTTCTCCTTCTCTGGTGGAAAGAAGGGGGTTGGACTGGATGGCCTTTGGGGCTCCCTACAAATTCTATAATCTTATTTCTCTCCATGAGGTTGTAGTTGTACTTCCCTTCATGAACCATCTATCTATGCCTGAGGTTGGATGGCCATCTGTCGGGAGGGATTAGATTGTGCTTTCCTTCCTACCTGGTGGAAAGAGATTGGACTGGATGCCCTTTGGGGTCCCTTCCAACTCTATAGCCCTTATTTCTCTCCATGAACCACCTATGTCTTTGAAAATGGGTGTCCATCTGTCGGGAGGGATTAGATTGTGCCTTCCTTCCTGCCTGGTGGAAAAGGTTGGACTGGATGCCCTTTGGGGGTCCCTTCCACTTCTATAGTCCTTATTGTATTCCTATTTCTCTCCATGAACCATCTATCTATGTCTGAGGTTGGATGGCCATCTGTCGGGAGGGATTAGATCAGGGGTCCCCAAACTAAGGCCCGGGGGCCGGATGCGGCCCATCGAAGCTATTTATCCGGCCCCCACCCCACAAGGGCAGAAGGGGGTTGGGCTAAATGA
This sequence comes from Anolis carolinensis, assembly GCF_035594765.1. Lineage (NCBI taxonomy): Eukaryota > Metazoa > Chordata > Lepidosauria > Squamata > Anolidae > Anolis > Anolis carolinensis. The sequence goes on from NC_085846.1 coordinate 118,094,179, forward strand.
CCCAAGGGGTCTCTTCTTTTCTTACAATCCTTATTATTATTATTATTATTATTATTATTATTATTATTATTATTATTATTATTTATTAACATTGAGGCTGGGTGGCCATCTTTCAGGGGTGCTTTGTTTGTGCTTTTGGTGCACAAAGGCAGAAGGGGGTTGGATTCAATGGCCAAAGGGTCTCTTTCAACCCTTATTATTATTATTATTATTATTATTATTATTATTATTATTATTATTAACATTGAGGCTGGGTGGCCATCTTTCAGGGGTGCTTTGTTTGTGCTTTTGGTGCACAAAGGCAGAAGGGGGTTGGATTCAATGGCCAAAGGGTCTCTTTCAACCCTTATTATTATTATTATTATTATTATTATTATTATTATTATTATTAACATTGAGGCTGGGTGGCCATCTTTCAGGGGTGCTTTGTTTGTGCTTTTGGTGCACAAAGGCAGAAGGGGGTTGGATTCAATGGCCAAAGGGTCTCTTTCAACCCTTATTATTATTATTATTATTATTATTATTATTATTATTATTATTAACATTGAGGCTGGGTGGCCATCTTTCAGGGGTGCTTTGTTTGTGCTTTTGGTGCACAAAGGCAGAAGGAGATTGGACTCAATGTCCCAAGGGGTCTCTTCCAACCCTCTTTATTATTATTATTATTATTATTATTATTATTATTATTATTATTATTAATAACATTGAGGCTGGGTGGCCATCTATCAGGGGTGCTTTGCTTGTGCTTTTGGTGCACAAAGGCTGGAGGAGATTGGACTCAATGGCCCAAGGGGTCTCTTCCAACCCTCTTTATTATTATTATTATTATTATTATTATTATTATCATTATTAATAACATTGAGGCTGGGTGGCCATCTTTCAGGGGTGCTTTGTTTGTGCTTTTGGTGCACAAAGGCAGAAGGAGATTGGACTCAATGTCCCAAGGGGTCTCTTCCAACCCTCTTTATTATTATTATTATTATTATTATTATTATTATTATTATCATTATTAATAACATTGAGGCTGGGTGGCCATCTATCAGGGGTGCTTTGCTTGTGCTTTTGGTGCACAAAGGCAGAAGGGGATTGGACTCAATGGCCCAAGGGGTCTCTTCTTTTCTTACAATCCTTATTATTATTATTATTATTATTATTATTATTATTATTATTATTTATTAACATTGAGGCTGGGTGGCCATCTATCAGGGGTGCTTTGCTTGTGCTTTTGGTGCACAAAGGCAGAAGGGGATTGGACTCAATGGCCCAAGGAGTCTCTTCCAACCCTCATTATTATTATTATTATTATTATTATTATTATTATTATTATTATTATTAAAATTGAGGCTGGGTGGCCATCTGTCAGGGATGCTTTGTTTGTGCTTTTGATGCACAAAGGCAGGAGGAGATTGGACTCAATGGCCCAAGGAGTCTCTTCCAACCCTCATTATTATTATTATTATTATTATTATTAACATTGAGGCTGGGTGGTCATCTGTCAGGGGTGCTTTGCTTGTGCTTTTGGTGCACAAAGGCAGAAAGGGATTGGACTCAATGGCCCAAGGAGTCTCTTCCAACCCTCATTATTATTATTATTATTATTATTATTATTATTATTATTATTATTATCATTATTAATAACATTGAGGCTGGGTGGCCATCTATCAGGGGTGCTTTACTTGTGCTTTTGGTGCACAAAGGCAGAAGGGGATTGGACTCAATGGCCCAAAGCTTCACTTCCAACCCTCTTTATTATTGTTGTTATTATTATTACTATTATTACTATAATCCAGCCCTCCAACGGTCCAAAGGATTGTGAACTGGCCCCCTATTTAAAAAGTTTGGGGACCCCTGGATTAGATTGTGCCTTCCTGCCTGGCGGAAAGAAGAGGGTTGGACTGAATGGGCCTTACAACTCTTATCATTCCATTTCTCGCCTTGACCATCTATGAAGTTGGATGGCCATCTGTCGGGAGGGATTAGATTGTGCCTTCCTGCCTGCCTGGTGGAAAGGGGTTGGACTGGATGCCCTTTGGGGTCCCTTCCAACTCTATAGCCCTTATTTCTCTCCATGAACCTCCTATGTCTTTAAAGTTGGTTGTCCATCTGCTGGGAAGGATTAGATTGTGCCTTCCTGCCTGCCTGGTGGAAAGAAGGGGTTGGGCTGGATGGCCTTTGGGGGTCCCTTCCAAGGATTCCATGAGTCTATACCAGGGGTCCCCAAACTTTTTAAGCAGAGGGCCGGTCCACAATCTTTCAGACTGTTGAGGGGCCGAATTATCATTTGAAAAAAAAAATACAAATTCCTATGCATACTGCACATGTCTTATTTGTAGTGCAACAACAACAACAACAAAAGAACAATACAATATTTAAAAATGAAAACAATTTTAACCATCATAAACCTATTAGGATTTCAATAGAAAGTGTGGGCCTGCTACTGGCCAATGAGGTAGTCAAGTTAATTAGGATTGTTGTTGTTGTTGTTGTTGTTGTTGTTGTTGTTGTGTGCCTTCCAAGTCATGTCAGACTTTGGCCGAGCCTAAGTCTAAAATTAATTATTTATTTACTGCATTTATTTACTACATTTATATCCCACCCTTCTCACCCTGAAGAGGACTCAGAACAGCTGTATGTACATACAATATATTATCTTATTAGCATAACACAATATTAGCATTATATATTACTATATTAAACTATACCACTATACTATTATATAATATGTAATATATAACATATAATTAATATTATTATATGGTATTACTATTAGTATTATATTGTATAACATAAGATTATTATCAATATTATATGTATATACAATCTATATATATAAAAGAGTGATGGCATCACGGCAGCGGACAAAACAACAAAAGTAAACATCCCACAACCTCGAAAATTGACATCACAACCCCTCATCCATGCCTCTAGGTTGATACAACAAAAAGAAAAGAAAAATAAAGTCCTAATTACAGGGAGAGGAATAATTGTTTTTATCCAATTGCTGCCAGTTACAAGGCTAAGCTCCACCCACTTGGTCTCCTAGCAACCCACTCAGCCCAGTGTTAATAAAATAATGATAAAAAATAAATACAAATAATACAATAAAAAATTATGAAAAACACTAAAATAATTAATACAATAAAATACTATAACAAAATGACTAAAAATAATACAACAAAATAATAAAATATAATAAATAAAAAAGATAAGTGACAATAAAATTAATTTAAAAAAATACAAATAACGTCAAATAAAAATTCCACAACAAGTTTTAACCGATACCACCACCACTTTGCCACAGCAACGCGTGGCCGGGCACAGCTAGTATATTATATTATTAAAACTGATATAAAAATATTATATTATAAAACTGAGGGCAGGGGCCAGGTAAATGGCCTTGGAGGGCCGTATCCGGCCCCCGGGCCTTAGTTTGGGGACCCCCGGTCTATACCCTCTACCACGGCCTGGGCCGCGTCCCACCTGAGATGACGATGCAGGTGTCCTTGGCCCTGCGCTTCATGGCCTTGTAGGCGGCGTCGGCCAGGGCGAACAGGTGGGGTGGCCGCTCGTACTGCTCCCGGCCCCGGTAGTGCTCAATGGCCTCCTTCCCATACAGCTCCATGGCCCGGTAGGGGTTCACCGAGACCACCACCTCGCCAATGTACGTGTAGATGCGGCCCTTCTCAAACCTGGCGGGAGGAAGACAAAGGGGGGCACATGAGGGTGGGGGACTCACCTTGCGAAACCTCACCTGTGCCAGGTGAGTCCACCTGGATGCGGAAACAAGGGTCTAAAGCAGGCCTGGGCAAACCTGGGACTCCACTCCAATAACAATAATAATAATAATAATAATAATAATAATAATAATAATAATTAAGGCCAAGATCGAAAAACCAGCTGATAACCCACAAATGCAGACTGTGCAAGGAAGCTGATGAAACCATTGATCATATCCTCAGCTGCTGTAAGAAAATTGCACAGACAGACTACAAACAGAGGCACAACTATGTGGCCCAAATGATTCATTGGAACTTATGCCTCAAGGACCACCTCCCAGCAGCAAAGAACTGGTGGGATCACAAACCTGCAAAAGTATTGGAAAATGAACACGCAAAGATACGGTGGGACTTCCGAATCCAGACTGACAAAGTTCTGGAACACAACACACCAGACATCACAGTTGTGGAAAAGAACAAGGTTTGGATCATTGATGTTGCCATCCCAGGTGACAGTCGCATAGATGAAAAACAACAGGAAAAACTCAGCCGCTATCAGGACCTCAAGATTGAACTTCAAAGACTCTGGCAGAAACCAGTACAGGTGGTCCCGGTGGTGATGGGCACACTGGGTGCTGTGCCAAAAGATCTCAGCCGGCATTTGGAAACAATAGACATTGACAAAATCACCATCTGCCAACTGCAAAAGGCCACCCTACTGGGATCTGCACACATCATCAGAAAATACATCACACAGTCCTAGACACTTGGGAAGTGTTCAACTTGTGATTTTGTGAAACGAAACCCAGCATATCTATCTTGTTTGCTGTGCCATACAACGTCGTTGTGTTGATAATAATAATAATAAAGGAGTTTGAAGGAAAATTCTCACAGAACAAAATGGAACTGATAGAAATAACAACTGAAATGACCAGCAAACGAGTGCAAAAAGTCAAGAACTGGACATCGCCTGGTAGTGATCAACTTCATGGATTCTGGCTCAAGCATCTGATTAGTTTACATGGAAAAATGGCCCAACAATTCAATGAGATGCTGCAGAAAGGAAGTATCAGTGAATGGCTAACAACTGGAAGAACATACCTGATACAAAAGGATCCAGCAAAAGGAGCAGCACCAGGAAACTACAGGCCAATAACGTGTCTGCCCACTATGTTTAAACTACTGACTGGCATCATAGCTGACAGAATTCAAGACTATCTTGAAGAAAAAAACATCTTGCCAGATGAACAGAAAGGCAACAAACGGAAAAGCAGGGGCACAAAAGACCAGTTATTGATTGACAAAATGATTCTGGAGAACTGTAAGAGCCGAAAAGCTAACCTTCACATGACGTGGATTGACTACAAAAAGGCCTTTGACTCACTCCCACACGGCTGGATCATCAAGTGCCTGGACGCCATCGGGATTAGTAAAAACGTTGGCACCTTCATTGAAAACATAATGGAGGACTGGAAAACTGAACTGTTTGTTGGAAATGAAAGTTATGGACTTGTCAACATCAGGAGAGGAATTTTCCAGGGAGACTCATTGTCCCCTCTGCTTTTCATTATTGCCATGATCCCTCTGTCAACAATCTTACAAAAAACAAATCTCGGCTACCAAACATCTAAGAATTCTCACAAAATTTCACATTTGATGTACATGGATGACCTGAAGCTATATGGGAAAACGGAAACTGAAATCCAATCTCTGACCAACACTGTCCGAATTTTTTAGCACTGATATCAACATGAAGTTTGGTTTGGACAAATGTTCGACAGTGGCATTGAAGAAGGGAAAAATCATTGAAAGTGAAGGCATAAATATGCCCAATGGCCAAACAATAAAGTGTCACCAGCCAGAGGCCTATAAATATCTGGGCATATTACAGCTGGACAACATCAAGCATGAACATGTGAAGACTGTGGTCAGCAAAGAATACACACAAAGGGTCAGAAAAATTCTCAAAAGCAAGCTCAATGGAGGCAACACCATCAAGGCCATAAACACCTGGGCCATACCTGTCATAAGATATACTGCTGGCATTATAAATTGGACACAGGTGGAACTGGACAATTTGGACAGAAAAACAAGAAAACTCAGGACCATTCATCATTCACTGCACCCTCGCAGTGATGTTGACCGGCTATATCTGCCTAGAAGATCAGGGGGCAGAGGACACTTACAAGTCAAACAAGCAGTCAAAGAAGAAGAACATGCCCTGGCAGAATATGGAAAGCAAAGTGAAGAACCTGCTTTGATTGAAGTCAAAAATCAGAAACTCCTCAAAGCACAGCAGACAAAAAACCAGTACAAGAAAACCGCACTACAAACTAGAGCTGACAGCTGGCACAACAAAACACTGCATGGAAAGTTCCTTGACAAAATTGAAGGAAAAGCTGATAAAGAGAAGACCTGGCTCTGGCTCACGAATGGGACCCTGAAGAAGGAGACAGAAGGCCTGATCCTTGCAGCCCAGGAGCAAGACATCAGGACAAAGGCAATTCAGGCCAAGATCGAAAAATCAGCTGATGACCCAAAATGCAGACTGTGCAAGGAAACCGATGAAACCATTGATCATATCCTCAGCTGCTGTAAGAAAATCGCACAGACAGACTACAAACAGAGGCACAACTATGTGGCCCAAATGATTCATCGGAACTTATGCCTCAAGTACCACCTCCCAGCAGAAAAGAACTGGTGGGATCATAAACCTGCAAAAGTATTGGAAAATGAGCACGCAAAGATACTGTGGGACTTCCGAATCCAGACTGACAAAGTTCTGGAACACAACACACCAGACATCACAGTTGTGGAAAAGAACAAGGTTTGGATCATTGATGTCGCCATCCCAGGTGACAGTCACATAGATGAAAAACAACAGGAAAAACTCAGCCGCTATCAGGACCTCAAGATTGAACTTCAAAGACTCTGGCAGAAACCAGTGCAGGTGGTCCCGGTGGTGATGGGCACACTGGGTGCTGTGCCAAAAGATCTCAGCCGGCATTTGGAAACAATAGACATTGACAAAATTACGACCTGCCAAGTGCAGAAGGCCACCCTGCTGGGATCTGCACACATCATCCGAAAATACATCACACAGTCCTAGACACTTGGGAAGTGTTCGACTTGTGGTTTTGTGATATGAAATCCAGCATGTCTATCTTGTTTGCTGTGTCATACAACGTCGTTGTGTCAATAATAATAATAATAATAATAATAATAATAATAATAATAATAATAATAAGGTAGAAAGAGTCCCTATTAATCCTCTGCCGTCCAATTTTCCCGGCTGCTTTTCAAATGTCCCGGCTTCCCTATTTCCTTCCCCCTTTGTCCCCAACTAACTTCAATAGGTGCCAAAATATAGTTGGTGATAATAATAATAATAATAATAAGGTAGAAAGAATCCCTATTAATCCTCTGCTGTCCAATTTCCCCGCCTGCTTTTCAAATGTCCCGGCTTCCCTCTTTCCCTCCCCCTTTGTCCCCAACTTGCTTCAATAGGTGCCAAAATATAGATGGTGATAATAACAATAAGAATAATAATAATAATAATAAAGTAGAAAGAGTCCCTATTAATCCTCTGCCGTCCAATTTTCCCGGCTGCTTTTCAAATGTCCCGGCTTCCCTCTTTCCCTCCCCCTTTGTCCCCAACTTGCTTCAATAGGTGCCAAAATATAGATGGTGATAATAATAATAATAATAATAATAATAATAATAATAATAATAAGGTAGAAAGAGTCCCTATTAATCCTCTGCCGTCCAATTTTCCCGGCTGCTTTTCAAATGTCCCGGCTTCCCTCTTTCCCTCCCCCTTTGTCCCCAACTTGCTTCAATAGGTGCCAAAATATAGTTGGTGATAATAATAATAATAATAAGGTAGAAAGCGTCCCTATTAATCCTCTGCCGTCCAATTTTCCCGGCTGCTTTTCAAATGTCCCGGCTTCCCTATTTCCTTCCCCCTTTGTCCCCAACTTGCTTCAATAGGTGCCAAAATATAGATGGTGATAATAATAATAATAATAAGGTAGAAAGTCCCTATTAATCCTCTGCCGTCCAATTTCCCCGGCTGCTTTTCAAATGTCCCGGCTTCCCTATTTCCTTCCCCCTTTGTCCCCAACTTGCTTCAATAGGTGCCAAAATATAGATGGTGATAATAATAATAATAAGGTAGAAAGAATCCCTATTAATCCTCTGCTGTCCAATTTTCCCGGCTGCTTTTCAAATGTCCCGGCTTCCCTCTTTCCCTCCCCCTTTGTCCCCAACTAGCTTCAATAGGTGCCAAAATATAGATGGTGATAATAATAATAATAATAATAATAATAATAATAATAATAAGGTAGAAAGCGTCCCTATTAATCCTCTGCCGTCCAATTTTCCCGGCTGCTTTTCAAATGTCCCGGCTTCCCTATTTCCTTCCCCCTTTGTCCCCAACTAGCTTCAATAGGTGCCAAAATATAGATGGCGATAATAATAATAATAATAATAATAATAATAATAATAATAATAAGGTAGAAAGAGTCCCTATTAATCCTCTGCCGTCCAATTTCCCCGCCTGCTTTTCAAATGTCCCGGCTTCCCTATTTCCTTCCCCCTTTGTCCCCAACTAGCTTCAATAGGTGCCAAAATATAGATGGTGATAATAATAATAATAATAATAAGGTAGAAAGAATCCCTATTAATCCTCTGCTGTCCAATTTTCCCGGCTGCTTTTCAAATGTCCCGGCTTCCCTATTTCCTTCCCCCTTTGTCCCCAACTTGCTTCAATCGGTGCAAAAGTGGGAGAAGGGGAATCTTGTCCTTGCCTGGTTGTCTCCCAATCATTCCTCCATGTACCTGAGCTTCAGGTTGTCCAGGAAGGCCTCCATGGTGACCTGGTCCAGGAGCACAAAGTCCGCCTTGCCGAACTCCAGGCTCTCCATGGCGGCCTCCTTCGAACCCAGGCCCCGAAAGAGAGCGAAGAGTCAGTCCTATGGGGAGGCAATGCTCTGCCCCACCGGAGATGCGACCCGAATGACTCAACCGCCCGGCAACAGGGCCGGCTTCCTGCTCCTCGGAGGCTGAGAGGGTGGGGCCCTGTGGTTTGCAGAGAGGCTCCGGGTTCCGGTCCTTCGTCATGAAATGTCATGGCAGCCCTGCAAGCCGGCAGCATGGGGTGCATCCTCACTGGGAATTATTGCAGCAAATTATGGGATTGGGGCGTGAACTGGGAACCGGTTAAACTAGGCATGGGCAAATTTTGGCCCTCCAGGTGTTTTGGACTGCAACTCCCACAATTCCTAACAGCCGGTAGGCTGTTAGGAATTGTGGGAGTTGGAGTCCAAAACACCTGGAGGGCCCAAGTTTGCCCGTGAGTCTCGGGAGTCTTTGTCAATCACAAGCTGAGCACGAGCCAACAGTGTGATGCAGCGGCGAAAAAAGCCAATGCCATTCTAGCCTGAATTTTGCAGTAAATTATGGCATTGCAAAGTGGATTGGGAACTGGTTAACTGGTTGATCCTAACAATGCTTTCATCCAATGACTTCTTCACGCTGGAGAGAAGCAACTATGATTCTCGGAGTCTTCACAAGCTGAGCATGAGCCAAAACTGTGATGCAGCAGCTAAAGTAACCAATGCCATTCTAGCCTGAATTTTGCAGTAAATTATGAGATTGCAAAGTGGATTGGGAACTGGTTAACCAGTTGATCCTAATGAATGCTTTCATCCAAGGGCTTTTCATCTTGGAGAGAAGCAACTATGAATCTCGGAGTCTTCACAAGCTGAGCACGAGCCAAAACTGTGATGCAGCAGCTAAAGTAACCAATGCCATTCTAGCCTGAATTTTGCAGTAAATTATGAGATTGCAAAGTGGATTGGGAACTGGTTAACCAGTTGATCCTAATGAATGCTTTCATCCAAGGGCTTTTCATCTTGGAGAGAAGCAACTATGAATCTCGGAGTCTTCACAAGCTGAGCACGAGCCAAAACTGTGATGCAGCAGCTAAAGTAACCAATGCCATTCTAGCCTGAATTTTGCAGTAAATTATGGGATTGCAAAGTGGATTGGGAACTGGTTAACTGGTTGATCCTAACAATGCTTTCATCCAATGACTTCTTCACGCTGGAGAGAAGCAACTATGATTCTCGGAGTCTTCACAAGCTGAGCACGAGCCAAAACTGTGATGCAGCAGCTAAAGTAACCAATGCCATTCTAGCCTGAATTTTGCAGTAAATTATGGGATTGCAAAGTGGATTGGGAACTGGTTAACCGGTTGATCCTAATGAATGCTGTCACCCAAGGGCTTTTCATCTTGGAGAGAAGCAACTATGATTCTCGGAGTCTTCACAAGCTGAGCACGAGCCAACAGTGTGATGCAGCGGCGAAAAAAGCCAATGCCATTCTAGCCTGAATTTTGCAGTAAATTATGGCATTGCAAAGTGGATTGGGAACTGGTTAACTGGTTGATCCTAACAATGCTTTCATCCAATGACTTCTTCACGCTGGAGAGAAGCAACTATGAATCTCGGAATTTTCACAAGCTGAGCACGAGCCAAAACTGTGATGCAGCAGCTAAAGAAACCAATGCCATTCTAGCCTGAATTTTGCAGTAAATTATGGGATTGCAAAGTGGATTGGGAACTGGTTAACCAGTTGATCCTAATGAATGCTTTCCTCCAAGGGCTTTTCATCTTGGAGAGAAGCAACTATGATTCTCGGAGTCTTCACAAGCTGAGCACGAGCCAACAGTGTGATGCAGCGGCGAAAAAAGCCAATGCCATTCTAGGCTGAATTTTGCATCCAAATTGTTAAATTATGGGATTGTGAAGTGGACTGGGAACTGGTTAACCGGTTGTTCCTAATGAATGCTTTCCTCCAAGGGCTTTTCATCTTGGAGAAGCAACTATGAATTTCAGAGTCTTTGTCAAGCTGAGCACGAGCCAAAACTGTGATGCAGCAGCGAAAAAAAGCCAATGCCATTCTAGCCTGAATTTTGCATCCAATGCATCTAATAAATTATGGGATTGTGAAGTGGACTGGGAATCGGTCAACGGCTCCTCTTCTTTGTCCCGGAGAGAAGTGATTATGAATCTCAGAGTCTTCGTCAATCACAAGCTTTTTTAATTGTGTCAGAAGCAAATTGAGAATATCCTGCAAGTCGCTTCTGGTGTGAGAGAATCGGCCGTCTACAGAGACGTTGCCCAGGGGACACTGCCTGGATGTGTTACCATCCTGCGGGAGCCTTCTCTCATGTCCTTGCATGGGAAGCTGGAGCTGACAGACAGGAGCTCACCCCATTTTGTAGATTCAAACCACCGACCTTCAGGTCTTCGGGTCTGCGGTTCGGCGGCCCAAGGGTTGAACCCATTTCGTCACCGCAGATCCTAATCACAAGCTGAGTATGAGCCAATACTGTGATGCAGCAGCCAAAAAAGCCAATGCCATTCTAGGCTGAATTTTTGCATCTAATTCACCTGGGAATTAACGCAGTAAATTATGGGATTGTGAAGTGGATTGGCAACTAGTTAACCGGTTGATCTTAACAAATGCTTTCATCCAAGGGCTCCTTCATGGTGGAGAAAAGTGACTATGAATCTCGGAGTTTTCAAAAATCATAAGCCAACCATGTGATGCTGCAGCTAAAAAAGCCAATGCCATTCTAGGCTGAATTTTTGCATCTAATTCACCTGGGAATTAACGCAGTAAATTATGGGATTGTGAAGTGGATTGGCAACTAGTTAACCGGTTGACCTAAACAAATGCTTTCATCCAAGGGCTCCTTCATGGTGGAGAAAAGTGACTATGAATCTCGGAGTTTTCATAAATCATAAGCCAACCATGTGATGCTGCAGCTAAAAAAGCCAATGCCATTCTAGGCTGAATTTTTGCATCTAATTCACCTGGGAATTAACACAGTAAATTATGGGATTGTGAAGTGGATTGGCAACTAGTTAACCGGTTGACCTAAACAAATGCTTTCATCCAAGGGCTCCTTCATGGTGGAGAAAAGTGACTATGAATCTCGGAGTTTTCATAAATCATAAGCCAACCATGTGATGCTGCAGCTAAAAAAGCCAATGCCATTCTAGGCTGAATTTTTGCATCTAATTCACCTGGGAATTAACACAGTAAATTATGGGATTGTGAAGTGGATTGGCAACTAGTTAACCGGTTGATCTTAACAAATGCTTTCATCCAAGGGCTCCTTCATGGTGGAGAAAAGTGACTATGAATCTCGGAGTTTTCATAAATCATAAGCCAACCATGTGATGCTGCAGCTAAAAAAGCCAATGCCATTCTAGGCTGAATTTTTGCATCTAATTCACCTGGGAATTAACGCAGTAAATTATGGGATTGTGAAGTGGATTGGCAACTAGTTAACCGGTTGACCTAAACAAATGCTTTCATCCAAGGGCTCCCTCATGGTGGAGAAAAGTGACTATGAATCTCGGAGTTTTCATAAATCATAAGCCAACCATGTGATGCTGCAGCTAAAAAAGCCAATGCCATTCTATTCTGAATTTCCTAGGCCCAGGGCTATTCAATTTCTGTATCGATGACTTGGATGATAGAATAGGAGGCATGCTTGTCAAATATGTGCAGATGACACCAAACAGACCGGAAACAGTAGCTGGATGGTCATCTGCCAGGAGGGCTTGGGTTGTGCTTAATAGAAGGGGTTGGACTGGATGGCCTTTGGGTGCCCCTTCTAGTTAGAAAACATGTGGGATAGCACAGCATTTGAGACTGTCCGCGTCATCCATCGAGGGTATGGCACGCAAGACTTCTGCATTTTTTGGGTTCCCACCCCCAACCGAGTCTGTTGTTCGGAGTTTGGTTCCGCAAATTTGTGTGACATTTGCGTGTCCGTCTTTCCTTCCCGAAAAGGAATAACTCACCTCTGAAATGTGGGCAAAACGGGCCTCCCTTCCTTCCTTCCTCTCTTAAAGCACCAAAAAACCACGTTCAGGTGAGTCATAGGGGACTAGGAAGCCTTCAGACCTGGCTTAAAATATTATAAAATATTATATTACATTATGATATAATATGGTGATGATAATGATCATAGTAATGATCATAGTATAATAATATAATAGAATAATATATAATAATATTATAATTATATTACTATAATATAAAATATTGTAGTATAATAGGGTGATGATAATGATAATAGTAATGAATAATATATAATAATATTATAATTATATTACTATAATATAAAATATTGTAGTATAATATGGTGATGATAATGATCATAGTAATGATCATAGTATAATAATATAATAGAATAATATATAATAATATTATAATTATATTACTATAATATAAAATATTGTAGTATAATATGGTGATGATAATGATAATAGTAATGAATAATATATAATAATATTATAATTATATTACTATAATATAAAATATTGTAGTATAATATGGTGATGATAATGATCATAGTAATGAATAATATATAATAATATTATAATTATATTACTATAATATAAAATATTGTAGTATAATATGGTGATGATAATGATCATAGTAATGATCATAATATAATAATATAATTGAATAATATATCATAATATTATAATTATATTACTATAATATAAAATATTGTAGTATAATATGGTGATGATAATGATCATAGTAACGATGATAGTATAATAATATAATTGAATAATATATCATATTATAATTATATTACTATAATATAAAATATTGTAGTATAATATGGTGATGATAATGATCATAGTAATGATCATAGTATAATAATATAATTGAATAATATATAATAATATTATAATTATATTACTATAATATAAAATATTGTAGTATAATATGGTGATGATAATGATCATAGTAATGATCATAATATAATAATATAATTGAATAATATATCATAATATTATAATTATATTACTATAATATAAAATATTGTAGTATAATACGGTGATGATACTGATAATAGTAATGATGATAGTATAATAATATAATTGAATAATATATAATAATATTATAATATTACTATAATATAAAATATTGTAGTATAATATGGTGATGATAATGATAATAGTAATGATCATAGTATAATAATATAATTGAATAATATATAATAATATTATAATTATATTACTATAATATAAAATATTGTAGTATAATATGGTGATGATAATGATCATAGTAATGATCATAATATAATAATATAATTGAATAATATATCATAATATTATAATTATATTACTATAATATAAAATATTGTAGTATAATACGGTGATGATAATGATCATAGTAATGATCATAATATAATAATATAATTGAATAATATATAATAATATTATAATTATATTACTATAATATAAAATATTGTAGTATAATATGGTGATGATAATGATCATAGTAATGATCATAATATAATAATATAATTGAATAATATATCATAATATTATAATTATATTACTATAATATAAAATATTGTAGTATAATATGGTGATGATAATGATCATAGTAACGATGATAGTATAATAATATAATTGAATAATATATCATATTATAATTATATTACTATAATATAAAATATTGTAGTATAATATGGTGATGATAATGATCATAGTAATGATCATAGTATAATAATATAATTGAATAATATATAATAATATTATAATTATATTACTATAATATAAAATATTGTAGTATAATATGGTGATGATAATGATCATAGTAATGATCATAATATAATAATATAATTGAATAATATATAATAATATTATAATTATATTACTATAATATAAAATATTGTAGTATAATATGGTGATGATAATGATCATAGTAATGATCATAATATAATAATATAATTGAATAATATATCATAATATTATAATTATATTACTATAATATAAAATATTGTAGTATAATATGGTGATGATACTGATCATAGTAATGATGATAGTATAATAATATAATTGAATAATATATAATAATATTATAATTATATTACTATAATATAAAATATTGTAGTATAATAGGGTGATGATAATGATAATAGTAATGATGATAGTATAATAATATAATTGAATAATATATAATAATATTATAATTATATTACTATAATATAAAATATTGTAGTATAATAGGGTGATGATAATGATCATAGTAATGATGATAGTATAATAATATAATTGAATAATATATAATAATATTATAATTATATTACTATAATATAAAATATTGTAGTATAATATGGTGATGATAATGATCATAGTAATGATCATAATATAATAATATAATTGAATAATATATAATAATATTATAATTATATTACTATAATATAAAATATTGTAGTATAATATGGTGATGATAATGATCATAGTAATGATCATAATATAATAATATAATTGAATAATATATCATAATATTATAATTATATTACTATAATATAAAATATTGTAGTATAATATGGTGATGATACTGATCATAGTAATGATGATAGTATAATAATATAATTGAATAATATATAATAATATTATAATTATATTACTATAATATAAAATATTGTAGTATAATAGGGTGATGATAATGATAATAGTAATGATGATAGTATAATAATATAATTGAATAATATATAATAATATTATAATTATATTACTATAATATAAAATATTGTAGTATAATAGGGTGATGATACTGATCATAGTAATGATGATAGTATAATAATATAATTGAATAATATATAATAATATTATAATTATATTACTATAATATAAAATATTGTAGTATAATATGGTGATGATAATGATCATAGTAATGATCATAATATAATAATATAATTGAATAATATATAATAATATTATAATTATATTACTATAATATAAAATATTGTAGTATAATATGGTGATGATAATGATCATAGTAATGATCATAATATAATAATATAATTGAATAATATATCATAATATTATAATTATATTACTATAATATAAAATATTGTAGTATAATATGGTGATGATACTGATCATAGTAATGATGATAGTATAATAATATAATTGAATAATATATAATAATATTATAATTATATTACTATAATATAAAATATTGTAGTATAATAGGGTGATGATAATGATAATAGTAATGATGATAGTATAATAATATAATTGAATAATATATAATAATATTATAATTATATTACTATAATATAAAATATTGTAGTATAATAGGGTGATGATAATGATCATAGTAATGATCATAGTATAATAATATAATTGAATAATATATAATAATATTATAATTATATTACTATAATATAAAATATTGTAGTATAATAGGGTGATGATAATGATAATAGTAATGATCATAGTATAATAATATAATTGAATAATATATAATAATATTATAATTATATTACTATAATATAAAATATTGTAGTATAATATGGTGATGATAATGATCATAGTAATGATCATAGTATAATAATATAATTGAATAATATATCATAATATTATAACTATATTACTATAATATAAAATATTGTAGTATAATATGGTGATGATACTGATAATAGTAATGATGATAGTATAATAATATAATTGAATAATATATAATAATATTATAATTATATTACTATAATATAAAATATTGTAGTATAATAGGGTGATGATAATGATAATAGTAATGATCATAGTATAATAATATAATTGAATAATATATAATAATATTATAATTATATTACTATAATATAAAATATTGTAGTATAATACGGTGATGATACTGATAATAGTAATGATGATAGTATAATAATATAATTGAATAATATATAATAATATTATAATTATATTACTATAATATAAAATATTGTAGTATAATATGGTGATGATACTGATAATAGTAATGATGATAGTATAATAATATAATTGAATAATGCATAATAATATTATAATTATATTACTATAATATAAAATATTGTAGTATAATATGGTGATGATAATGATAATAGCAATGATCATAGTATAATAATATAATTGAATAATATATAATAATATTATAATTATATTACTATAATATAAAATATTGTAGTATAATATGGTGATGATAATGATAATAGTAATGATGATAGTATAATAATATAATAGAATAATATATAATAATATTATAATTATATTACTATAATATAAAATATTGTAGTATAATATGGTGATGATACTGATAATAGTAATGATGATAGTATAATAATATAATTGAATAAAATATTATAATATGGTGATGATAACGATAATAGTAATGATGATAATATAATACTATTATATAATAATATATAATTTTATAATATTATATAATACTATTATAATATTATTATATAAAATATTATATTATAATATGGTGATGATAACGATGATAGTGATAATAATATAATACTATTATGTAATAACATATAATTATAATTTTATAATATTATATTATACTATTATAACATTATAAAAATAATATGTTATAATAATATATAATATTATAATTATAATGAATAATTATATTATAATATGGTGATGATAACGATAATAGTGATAATATAATACTATTATATAATACTATATAATTACAATTTTATAATATTATATAATACTATTATAACATTATAAAAATAATATATTATAATAATATATAATATTATAATTATAATAAATAATATTATAATATGGTGATGATAACGATAATAGTGATAATAATATAATACTATTATATAATACTATATAATTACAATTTTATAATATTATATAATAATATTATAACATTACAAAAATAATATAATAATATATAATATAATTATAATAAATAATTATATTATAATATGGTGATGATAACGATAATAGTGATAATAATATAATACTATTATATAATACTATATAATTATAATTTTATATAATATAATACTATTATAACATTATAAAAATAATATATTATAATAATATATAATATTATAATCATAATAAACAATTATATTATAATAAGGTAATAATAATAGCAATGAATTTTATTTATTACCTACATCTTGTCACATCTCAAGGCGGGGTATAGTGTGGTTAAAATGCACAGATTAAGCACAATAAAATTAAGAAACATATTATCTTATATTAGAATTGGAAAGGGGCCCCAAAGGTCATCCAGCCCAACCTCCTTCTGCTAGGCCAAGCACTCCCAACAGATAGCCATCAACACTCTGTTTAAAAACCTATATAAGGAGATTCCTCCAGGCTCCCAGCAATCTATATTTCATTCGATTTGAAAGGGGACCCCAAAGGTCATCCAGTCCAAGCCCTCCCGACAGATGGCCACCCAGTCTCTGATTAAAGACCTCCAGAGAAGGATCATAGAATCCTAGTCTTGGAAGGGAACCCCAAAGGCCATCCAGTTGAGCCCAATATCCTGGGAATTTTAGTTCTACAAGACCGTTAGCCTTCACTTCCAAAGGCTACAGTGCCCAGGGATGAATTGCCTTGAACTATGGGAGTTAAAGTGGTGTCAAACTGCATTCATTCTACAGTTTAGACCAGAGGTCCCCAAACTAAGGACCGGGGGCCGGATGCGGCCCATCGAAGCCATTTATCCGGCCCCCACGGCACAAGGGCAGAAGGGGGTTAAACTAAATGACCCAAGGGGTCTCTTCTTCTCTTACAACCCTTATTATTATTATTATTATTATTAATGACACAGCAAACAAGATAGATATGCTGGATTTCGTATCACAAAATCTCATTATTATTATTAACATTGAGGCTGGGTGGCCATCCGTCAGGGGTGTTTTGCTAGTGCTTTTGATGCATAAAGGCAGAAAGGGATTGGACTCAATGGCCCAAGGAGTCTCTTCCAACCCTCATTATTATTATTATTATTATTATTATTATTATTATTATTATTATTATTATTATTATTATTAACATTGAGGCTGGGTGGCCATCTGTCAGGGGTGCTTTGCTAGTGCTTTTGATGCATAAAGACAGAAGGGGATTGGACTCAATGGCCCAAAGGGTCTCTTCCAACCCTCTTTATTATTATTATTATTATTATTATTATTATTATTATTATTATTATTATTATTATTAACATTGAGGCTGGGTGGCCATCTGTCAGGGGTGCTTTGCTAGTGCTTTTGGTGCCCAAAGGCAGAAGGGGGTTGGACTCAATGGCCCAAGGAGTCTCTTCCAACCCTCATTATTATTATTATTATTATTATTATTATTATTATTATTATTATTATTATTATTATATAGTTTATATGTATATAATAATGTATACAATATATACATTGAGGCTGGGTGGCCATCTGTCAGGGGTGTTTTGCTAGTGCTTTTGATGCATAAAGGCAGAAGGGGATGGGACTCAATGGCCCAAAGGGTCTCTTCCAACACTTTATTATAATTATTATTATTATTATTATTATTATTATTATTATTATTAACATTGAGGCTGGGTGGCCGTCTGTCAGGGGAGCTTTGCTTGTGCTTTTGGTGCACAAAGGCAGAAAGGGATTGGACTCAATGGCCCAAGGAGTCTCTTCCAACCCTCATTATTATTATTATTATTATTATTATTATTATTATTATTATTATTATTTATTATTAACATTGAGGCTGGGTGGCCATCTGTCAGGGGTGCTTTGCTTGTGCTTTTGGTGCACAAAGGCAGGAGGAGATTGGACTCAATGGCCCAAGGGGTCTCTTCCAACCCTCTTTATTATTATTATTATTATTATTATTATTATTATTATTATTATTATTATTATTATTATATAGTTTATATGTATATAATAATGTATACAATATATACATTGAGGCTGGGTGGCCATCTGTCAGGGGTGTTTTGCTAGTGCTTTTGATGCATAAAGGCAGAAGGGGATTGGACTCAATGGCCCAAAGGGTCTCTTCCAACACTTTATTATTATTATTATTATTATTATTATTATTATTATTATTATTATTAACATTGAGGCTGGGCGGCCGTCTGTCAGGGGAGCTTTGCTTGTGCTTTTGGTGCACAAAGGCAAAAGGGGGTTGGGCTTAATGGCCCAAGGGGTCTCCTCCAACCCTCTTTATTATTATTATTATTATTAATAAAAATTGAGGCTGGGTGGCCATCTGTCAGGGGTGCTTTGCTTGTGCTTTCAGTGCACAAAGGCAGAAGGGGATTGGACTCAATGGCCCAAAGGGTCTCTTCCAACCCTTTTTTTAATTGTTGTTGTTGTTGTTGTTATTTTATTGTATGACACAGCAAACAAGATAGATATGTTGGAATAATAATAATAATAATAATAATAATAATTGCTCAGTGGCCAACTATATCCGGCCCTCCAACGGTCCGAAGAATCGTGAACCGGCCCCCTGTTTAAAAAGTTTGGGGACCCTTGGTTTAGACGCACCCATGGTTCACTAACATGATAGACGTTTGATCACTTCCCTGCTCTTTGTGGGTCAGGCTTTGAGAAATATGTTCGGACTATAACTCCCAGTGTTGTCGACCGCGTTTTTAGGGGATCGGGCCCCTTAAGGAGAGTCCCGATCCGGTCCTGAGAGAACGGACCTTGGCGGAGCCAATAGGAGAATATGAGCCGCAATACAACCTGGAGCCGAAATGAAGAAGGTCCGCCAAAGTTGAAGGAAAATCCGCCAAGGAGTCTTTATTGAGCGATTCAGCTGAAAAGGACACTAGTAGCGATCATTCAGCCTACTAGCGTACCATATAACCAAAATAAAGCCATATTTATACAATGTTTCAGTCTGACAGACCCTTGAATTTCCCGCCCCGCTCCCCCGCCCATCTGATCGCGGATAGGCTAGAGCAGGGGTCCCCAAACTTTTTAAACAGGGGGCCTGTTCACAATCCTTCGGACCGTTGGAGGGCTAGACTATAGTTGGCCACCGAGCAATAATAATAACAACAACAACAACAACAACAACAGCAATAATAATGATAATAATAAAGAGGGTTGGAAGAGACCCCTTGGGCCATTGAGTCCAATCCCCTTCTGCTTTTGTGTACCGAAAACACAAGCAAAGCACCCCTAACAGATGGCCTCCCAGCCTCAATGTTAATAATAATAATAATAATAATAATAATAATAATAATAATAATAATAATAATAATAAAGAGGGTTGGAAGAGATCCTTTGGGCCATTGAGTCCAATCCCCTTCTGCCTTTGTGCACCGAAAACACAAGCAAAGCACCCCTGATAGATGGCCACCCAGCCTCAATGTTTAACAACAACAACAACAGCAATAATAATAATAATAATAATAATAAGGGTTGGAAAAGACCCCTTGGGCCATTGAGTCCAATCCTCTTCTGCTTTTGTGTACCGAAAGCACAAGCAAAGCACCCCTGACAGATGGCCACCCAGCCTCAATATTAATAATAACAATAATAATAATAATAATAATAATAAAGAGGGTTGGAAGAGACCTCTTGGGCCATTGAGTCCAACCCCCTTCTGCCTCTGTGCACCAAAAGCAGATGCAAAGAACCCCTGAGAGATGGCCACTCATCTATAATAATAATAATAATAATAATAATAATAATAATAATAATAATAATAATAATAATAATAATAATAATGGTTGTAAGAGAAGAAGAGACCCCTTGGGTCATTTAGCCCAATCCCCTTATGCCCTTGTGCCTTGGGGGCCGGATAAATGGCTTCGATGGGCCGCATCCGGCCCCCGGGCCTTAGTTTGGGGACCCCTGGGCTAGAGGGTTGAACGAGGCGGGCTTTCGTTTCCCGCCTTGCTCTGCTGGCCCAATAGGGAGCTGCTTTTTGTCCCCACTCGGGCCAATCAGGGAGGAGAAGGCGGGAGTTATTGAAACAATGAAGTGACAGGGCAGGAAATATCATATTAATTCCTGCTAGACCGATTTCTAAAGGGATTAATGACAGCAATCAAGGGTTCCTGTCACGTATACAGATTTTAGATATGCCTTGGGGTGTCAGAGGTGGAAGTAAGGATGGGTGGTAATGAGCCATATTGACAGGCTCTGCAGGGCGCCTTCCTGAGGTGTCCTGGAATTTCCTTAGGATGAGATATGACAATGTTTGCCTTGGGGGCGAATCACCTTTTGTTTTTGGGAAGGGAAGCCTGGGTCATAGGAGCTGGGATGGGTTCTAGGGTTCAGGTTGAGTTCAGAATATTTCCTATTTGATTTCATGACTTGACAATTATATGAAATAAAATGAAAAATAAAACAAAGTTGGAATATAAACCCTGCTGGGAAAAATACATATTTTCCGGGGATCCCAAAGAGTACAAATACATATAGGCAGACAGATAGATTTCATGGAAATAAGGGAGAATCCATAAAAGTGAGTTACATTGCATAAGGGGGAATCATGAATGATATAAACAATTGAAAAACATTTGATAAATACGAAGTTCACAACATCTGGGGAACCCAATATGGAAATTCATAAAAGTGGAGTTTTAGCAGCATGATTTTACAATTCATGAAGTTGTCATCTCTTGCCTCAGAGTGCAGGGATAATCCACAGTGAACTCCAGTAAAAAGTCTCAATCACCTTCTACTATAAATATATGGAATATAGAACATAAAGTCTTGACTTTTGAACTATCTTTTACAAAGTCCTGGGGGGGGGGGGGGGAGGGTGGTCATCTCGATCACACCAGCGCCCTGGCCAGTGGTTTGGCCAAGCAAAGGGGAGTAAACAGGAAAAGATGACGGGAGAGAAAGGGCTTTAATGCTGCAACAGGCCACTCGTTTTGAAATGGCTGGCCACCCTTCTCATCTCGCTTCTTGCCTTTCTGGGCGAAACCTCCGGCTTCGTTCTGCGGTCAGTGGTGTCATTTCCTCTTCCGAGACAGGAAAGAGATGTGTTCAGAGCGGCCCTATAAAGCCCACAAGGCTTTTTTTAGTCATGGCAATATTCAGCTTGGATTTGAACCTACAGCGCCTGATATGGCTTGGCGGTCTCCCATCCAAGCACCATCCAGGGCCAGCCCTGCTTAGCTTCCAAGAAGCTGATGCCCTTTAGAGTATTTAGGGTTGCTTAAAAAAACCTTGTTAAAACTAGACATCAATAGAATCTTAAGAGTTGGGACCCCTAAGTGCCATCAAGTCCAACGCCATTCCACCAGGCAGGAAGACACAGCTAAAACCCTCCCAACAGATGGCCAGTCAGCCTTTGAATCTTAGACTATAGAGATGGAAGGGACCCCAAGGGTCATCAAGTCCAACCCCATTCCACCAGGCAGGAAGACACAGCTAAAGCCCTCCCAACAGATGGCCATTCAGCCTTTGAATCTTAGACTATAGAGATGGAAGGGACCCCAAGGGCCATCTAGTCCAACCCCATTCCACCAGGCAGGAAGACACAGCTAAAACCCTCCCAACAGATGGCCAGTCAGCCTTTGAATCTTAGACTATAGAGATGGAAGGGACCCCAAGGGTCATCAAGTCCAACCCCATTCCACCAGGCAGGAAGACACAGCTAAAACCCTCCCAACAGATGGCCAGTCAGCCTTTGAATCTTAGACTATAGAGATGGAAGGGACCCCAAGGGTCATCAAGTCCAACCCCATTCCACCAGGCAGGAAGACACAGCTAAAGCCTTCCCAACAGATGGCCATTCAGCCTTTGAATCTTAAGACTATAGAGATGGAAGGGACCCCAAGGGTCATCAAGTCCAACCCCATTCCACCAGGCAGGAAGACACAGCTAAAGCCCTCCCAACAGATGGCCAGTCAGCCTTTGAATCTTAAACTATAGAGATGGAAGGGACCCCAAGGGCCATCTAGTCCAACCTCATTCCACCAGGCAGGAAGACACAGCTAAAACCCTCCCAACAGATGGCCATTCAGCCTTTGAATCTTAAGACTATAGAGATGGAAGGGACCCCAAGGGCCATCTAGTCCAACCCCATTCCACCAGGCAGGAAGACACAGCTAAAACCCTCCCAACAGATGGCCATTCAGCCTTTGAATCTTAAGACTATAGAGATGGAAGGAACCCCAAGGGCCATCTAGTCCAACCCCATTCCACCAGGCAGGAAGACACAGCTAAAGCCCTCCCAACAGATGGCCATTCAGCCTTTGAATCTTAGACTATAGAGATGGAAGGAACCCCAAGGGCCATCTAGTCCAACCCCATTCCACCAGGCAGGAAGACACAGCTAAAGCCCTCCCAACAGATGGCCAGTCAGCCTTTGAATCTTAAGACTATAGAGATGGAAGGAACCCCAAGGGTCATCAAGTCCAACGCCATTCCACCAGGCAGGAAGACACAGCTAAAGCCCTCCCAACAGATGGCCAGTCAGCCTTTGAATCTTAAGACTATAGAGATGGAAGGAACCCCAAGGGCCATCTAGTCCAACCTCATTCCACCAGGCAGGAAGACACAGCTAAAGCCCTCCCAACAGATGGCCAGTCAGCCTTTGAATCTTAGACTATAGAGATGGAAGGGACCCCAAGGGTCATCAAGTCCAACGCCATTCCACCAGGCAGGAAGACACAGCTAAAACCCTCCCAACAGATGGCCATTCAGCCTTTGAATCTTAGACTATAGAGATGGAAGGGACCCCAAGGGTCATCAAGTCCAACGCCATTCCACCAGGCAGGAAGACACAGCTAAAGCCCTCCCAACAGATGGCCAGTCAGCCTTTGAATCTTAAGACTATAGAGATGGAAGGAACCCCAAGGGCCATCTAGTCCAACCCCATTCCACCAGGCAGGAAGACACAGCTAAAACCCTCCCAACAGATGGCCATTCAGCCTTTGAATCTTAGACTATAGAGATGGAAGGAACCCCAAGGGTCATCAAGTCCAACGCCATTCCACCAGGCAGGAAGACACAGCTAAAGCCCTCCCAACAGATGGCCATTCAGCCTTTGAATCTTAGACTATAGAGATGGAAGGGACCCCAAGGGCCATCTAGTCCAACCCCATTCCACCAGGCAGGAAGACACAGCTAAAGCCCTCCCAACAGATGGCCAGTCAGCCTTTGAATCTTAAGACTATAGAGATGGAAGGAACCCCAAGGGCCATCTAGTCCAACCCCATTCCACCAGGCAGGAAGACACAGCTAAAACCCTCCCAACAGATGGCCATTCAGCCTTTGAATCTTAAGACTATAGAGATGGAAGGAACCCCAAGGGCCATCTAGTCCAACCCCATTCCACCAGGCAGGAAGACACAGCTAAAGCCCTCCCAACAGATGGCCAGTCAGCCTTTGAATCTTAAGACTATAGAGATGGAAGGAACCCCAAGGGCCATCTAGTCCAACCCCATTCCACCAGGCAGGAAGACACAGCTAAAACCCTCCCAACAGATGGCCATTCAGCCTTTGAATCTTAAGACTATAGAGATGGAAGGAACCCCAAGGGCCATCTAGTCCAACCCCATTCCACCAGGCAGGAAGACACAGCTAAAGCCCTCCCAACAGATGGCCATTCAGCCTTTGAATCTTAGACTATAGAGATGGAAGGGACCCCAAGGGCCATCTAGTCCAACCCCATTCCACCAGGCAGGAAGACACAGCTAAAGCCCTCCCAACAGATGGCCAGTCAGCCTTTGAATCTTAAGACTATAGAGATGGAAGGAACCCCAAGGGCCATCTAGTCCAACCCCATTCCACCAGGCAGGAAGACACAGCTAAAACCCTCCCAACAGATGGCCATTCAGCCTTTGAATCTTAGACTATAGAGATGGAAGGAACCCCAAGGGCCATCTAGTCCAACCCCATTCCACCAGGCAGGAAGACACAGCTAAAGCCCTCCCAACAGATGGCCAGTCAGCCTTTGAATCTTAAGACTATAGAGATGGAAGGAACCCCAAGGGTCATCAAGTCCAACGCCATTCCACCAGGCAGGAAGACACAGCTAAAGCCCTCCCAACAGATGGCCAGTCAGCCTTTGAATCTTAAGACTATAGAGATGGAAGGAACCCCAAGGGCCATCTAGTCC
The DNA here is from genome assembly GCF_035594765.1 of Anolis carolinensis. NCBI lineage: Eukaryota > Metazoa > Chordata > Lepidosauria > Squamata > Anolidae > Anolis > Anolis carolinensis. The sequence goes on from NC_085846.1 coordinate 118,119,827, forward strand.
AACCTCATTCCACCAGGCAGGAAGACACAGCTAAAGCCCTCCCAACAGATGGCCAGTCAGCCTTTGAATCTTAGACTATAGAGATGGAAGGGACCCCAAGGGTCATCAAGTCCAACGCCATTCCACCAGGCAGGAAGACACAGCTAAAACCCTCCCAACAGATGGCCATTCAGCCTTTGAATCTTAAGACTATAGAGATGGAAGGAACCCCAAGGGCCATCTAGTCCAACCCCATTCCACCAGGCAGGAAGACACAGCTAAAGCCCTCCCAACAGATGGCCATTCAGCCTTTGAATCTTAGACTATAGAGATGGAAGGAACCCCAAGGGCCATCTAGTCCAACGCCATTCCACCAGGCAGGAAGACACAGCTAAAGCCCTCCCAACAGATGGCCATTCAGCCTTTGAATCTTAGACTATAGAGATGGAAGGAACCCCAAGGGCCATCTAGTCCAACGCCATTCCACCAGGCAGGAAGACACAGCTAAAGCCCTCCCAACAGATGGCCATTCAGCCTTTGAATCTTAGACTATAGAGATGGAAGGAACCCCAAGGGCCATCTAGTCCAACCCCATTCCACCAGGCAGGAAGACACAGCTAAAGCCCTCCCAACAGATGGCCATTCAGCCTTTGAATCTTAGACTATAGAGATGGAAGGAACCCCAAGGGCCATCTAGTCCAACCCCATTCCACCAGGCAGGAAGACACAGCTAAAGCCTTCCCAACAGATGGCCATTCAGCCTTTGAATCTTAAGACTATAGAGATGGAAGGAACCCCAAGGGCCATCTAGTCCAACCTCATTCCACCAGGCAGGAAGACACAGCTAAAGCCCTCCCAACAGATGGCCAGTCAGCCTTTGAATCTTAAGACTATAGAGATGGAAGGAACCCCAAGGGCCATCTAGTCCAACGCCATTCCACCAGGCAGGAAGACACAGCTAAAGCCCTCCCAACAGATGGCCATTCAGCCTTTGAATCTTAAGACTATAGAGATGGAAGGAACCCCAAGGGCCATCTAGTCCAACGCCATTCCACCAGGCAGGAAGACACAGCTAAAGCCCTCCCAACAGATGGCCATTCAGCCTTTGAATCTTAGACTATAGAGATGGAAGGGACCCCAAGGGTCATCAAGTCCAACCCCATTCCACCAGGCAGGAAGACACAGCTAAAGCCCTCCCAACAGATGGCCAGTCAGCCTTTGAATCTTAAGACTATAGAGATGGAAGGAACCCCAAGGGCCATCTAGTCCAACCCCATTCCACCAGGCAGGAAGACACAGCTAAAACCCTCCCAACAGATGGCCATTCAGCCTTTGAATCTTAAGACTATAGAGATGGAAGGGACCCCAAGGGCCATCTAGTCCAACCTCATTCCACCAGGCAGGAAGACACAGCTAAAACCCTCCCAACAGATGGCCAGTCAGCCTTTGAATCTTAAGACTATAGAGATGGAAGGAACCCCAAGGGTCATCAAGTCCAACGCCATTCCACCAGGCAGGAAGACACAGCTAAAGCCCTCCCAACAGATGGCCATTCAGCCTTTGAATCTTAAGACTATAGAGATGGAAGGAACCCCAAGGGCCATCTAGTCCAACGCCATTCCACCAGGCAGGAAGACACAGCTAAAGCCCTCCCAACAGATGGCCAGTCAGCCTTTGAATCTTAAGACTATAGAGATGGAAGGGACCCCAAGGGTCATCAAGTCCAACGCCATTCCACCAGGCAGGAAGACACAGCTGAAGCCCTCCCAACAGATGGCCATTCAGCCTTTGAATCTTAAGACTATAGAGATGGAAGGAACCCCAAGGGCCATCTAGTCCAACCCCATTCCACCAGGCAGGAAGACACAGCTAAAACCCTCCCAACAGATGGCCAGTCAGCCTTTGAATCTTAAGACTATAGAGATGGAAGGGACCCCAAGGGCCATCTAGTCCAACCCCATTCCACCAGGCAGGAAGACACAGCTAAAGCCCTCCCAACAGATGGCCAGTCAGCCTTTGAATCTTAAGACTATAGAGATGGAAGGAACCCCAAGGGCCATCTAGTCCAACCTCATTCCACCAGGCAGGAAGACACAGCTAAAGCCCTCCCAACAGATGGCCATTCAGCCTTTGAATCTTAAGACTATAGAGATGGAAGGAACCCCAAGGGCCATCTAGTCCAACCTCATTCCACCAGGCAGGAAGACACAGCTGAAGCCCTCCCAACAGATGGCCATTCAGCCTTTGAATCTTAAGACTATAGAGATGGAAGGAACCCCAAGGGCCATCTAGTCCAACCCCATTCCACCAGGCAGGAAGACACAGCTAAAACCCTCCCAACAGATGGCCATTCAGCCTTTGAATCTTAAGACTATAGAGATGGAAGGAACCCCAAGGGCCATCTAGTCCAACGCCATTCCGCCAGGCAGGAAGACACAGCTAAAACCCTCCCAACAGATGGCCATTCAGCCTTTGAATCTTAGACTATAGAGATGGAAAGGACCCCAAGGGTCATCAAGTCCAACGCCATTCCACCAGGCAGGAAGACACAGCTGAAGCCCTCCCAACAGATGGCCAGTCAGCCTTTGAATCTTAAGACTATAGAGATGGAAGGGACCCCAAGTCATCAAGTCCAAGCCCATTCCACCAGGCAAGAAGACACAGCTAAAACCCTCCCAACAGATGGCCAGTCAGCCTTTGAATCTTAGACTATAGAGATGGAAGGGACCCCAAGGGTCATCAAGTCCAACGCCATTCCACCAGGCAGGAAGACACAGCTAAAGCCCTCCCAACAGATGGCCAGTCAGCCTTTGAATCTTAAGACTATAGAGATGGAAGGGACCCCAAGGGTCATCAAGTCCAACGCCATTCCACCAGGCAGGAAGACACAGCTAAAGCCCTCCCAACAGATGGCCAGTCAGCCTTTGAATCTTAAGACTATAGAGATGGAAGGGACCCCAAGGGCCATCTAGTCCAACCCCATTCCACCAGGCAGGAAGACACAGCTAAAGCCCTCCCAACAGATGGCCAGTCAGCCTTTGAATCTTAAGACTATAGAGATGGAAGGGACCCCAAGGGTCATCAAGTCCAACGCCATTCCACCAGGCAAGAAGACACAGCTAAAGCCCTCCCAACAGATGACCAGTCAGCCTTTGAATCTTAGAATCACAGAGATGGAAGGGAACCAAGGGCCATCTAGTCCAGCCCCATCCTGCCATGAAGGAATGCACCATCCAACCCCTCCCAAGAGATGGCCATCCCTCTTTCAAGGCGATCTATTCCACTGCCAAACAGCTTGCAACACCAAAGAGGTTCTTTTCTTAATGTTCGGTTGGAATCTTTTTTTCTTGTCATTTTGGTTTCTCCCTTTCTGCCACCCACTATGCCGCCCAGATGCCTTCTCATGGTCCTTTCTGTGATGTCTGCACACTTCCTGCCCAGCAAAACCCCCTTCGAAAAGGCAAGCATCATGGCAGGTTGCCTTCTGCCTCTCTATCAAAAGCGTGGGCTTGCCAGATGGAAGAACTGAACTTCCCCTTCGAAAAGGCCTCGGCTGCCCAGATTGAGTCAGCGGAAAGGACCCAGGAAGACACCAGTTTGCGCCCATGACTCAGGAGCACAAGGGCCTTCTTGGTGCAGCACCCTTTATTTATTTATGTACCATTTTTCAAATAATCCACGTTGCCCAGATTATTTGAAAAAGTCAATTTTTAATTGTCCAAAATGCCTAAGGTTGTGGGTAAACTACTGTAATAATACTTTATTTCTAGACCACCCTCTCTCCCCAGAGGGAACTCAGCTACATCATGCCAGGTTAACCGTGAGAAACTCCATCAGTGCTTAAGTTTGTTGTGTTGGGCATGTTTGCTCTAGTAGGTGCATCATTTGTGGGGTTCAGTGTGCTCTCTGGTTGTAGGGTAAACTACAACTCCCACCATGAGTTGATCCCCACAAAACCCTCCAGTAGGTTGAGTGAATGCTGGGGGTTGTGTGTCCCAAGTTTGGTCCAGGTCCATCATCGGTGGAGGTCAGTTTCAGTCGTTGTGGGTGAACTACAACTCCCAGAAGGGAAGGTCAGATCCCTCCAAACTCCTCGTCAACAAATTTCGGTGTATCAGGTATGTGTGCCAAATTTGGTTCAGATCCTTCAATGTTTGGGTTCACAGTGCTCTCTGGATGTAGGTGAACTACACCTCCCCCAAATCAAGGTGAATTTTCCCCAAAGACCTCCAGTATTTTTTACAGGTCATGGGGGCTGTGTGTGCCAAGTTTGGTCCAATTCCATCTCTGGTGGAGTTCAGAGTGTTCATGGATTGCAGGTGAACTATACATCCCAGTACCTGAGACTTCAAAATATCCAGACCAATTCCCCTCAAACCCTACCAGTATTCAAACTTGGGCATATCGGGTCTGCATGCCAAGTTGGGTCCATCTTTGTTTGGATTCATAGTGCTCTCTGGATGTAGGTGAACTACAACTCTTATAAATTCCCCCAAAGACTGCCAGTATTTTTTGTTGATCATGGGGGTTCTGTGTGCCAAGTGAGTTCCAGGATCATCGCTGATGGCGTTCAGAGTGCTCTTAGATTGCAGGTGAACTATACATCCCAGTACCTACAACTCCTCTAATAATAATAATAAAATAATAAAACTTTATTTATATCCCGCCACCATCTCCCCACGGGGACTCGGGGCGGCTTACACAGAGCAGAGGCCCAAACAACATAGGACAAAATATAGGCAACATAATACAAATCACACTATAAAGAGATAAAACAGTAATACAATATATCAATTAAAACAAAAATATAGGATAAAAAATTAACACACATAAATGGCAAATCATGGTGAATTCTCCCCAAAGCCAGTATGTTCAGTTGCCATCATTTCCCATTTCCTGTGCGCCATAGAAAAGAATAGGAAAGGGTTAAGGGAGAGGCAGTGGGCGGAGTCATACGAATTCCACACCAATTGAATCTCTTCCCCAAAAACTTACTGCCAGACAAGTTTTAGTTGCTTTCTGAAGAACAGGGAAGGAGCCAGTCTGATGTCCTTCAGGAGGCAGTTCCAGAGCTGAGGGGCCACCATCGAAAAGGCCCCTTCTCTCGTCCCCACCAGCCACACCCGAGACAGGGGTGGGACTGAGTAGGGCCTCTCCAGCAGATTGTAAGGCCCGGGCAGGCTCATATTGGGAAATGCGGTCAGATAGATAGGATGGGCCTCAACTGTTCAGGGCTTTAAAGGTTAAAACCAGCACCTTGAATTCCACCCAGAAGCAAACCAATAATCAGTGGAGCTGCCGCAACAGTGGTGTTAATCGCTCAGTATACGTTGCTCCATATTGCACTCTAACCTTGAGACACTTTTTTCACCCAGCACCACACCAGAGTCCAGTAGGACTAACTACAAATGTTTATTAAGAAATGCATGTACAAAGGGGAAAAGGCCATTTCCAAAAGTGTAGTAGAGCAGACGGTACAAAATAGCAGCAATCCAAAGTACATGGAGTCAAGAGAGCCAAAACAGCAGTCAAAACATAAATCCATAAGAATGAAAACAGGAGTTTTTTTCCAAGGCAAACCCTTCCAGGAACAAAGGCAAAGACGGGACACTTGAATCATGAACTTGAGAACCGAGACAGGAATGCCATCCTTAAGCAACATTGTCTCCTCTGAAAGACACAGAATAAACACCAATTAATTTAAGACCAAGAAGCCTCTCATGGATTCTCTCAGACTGTCTAATTTGTCACTCCCTCCGTTCTCAAACCTAATCTGACTTCTCAGGAAAACTCCAGGCCATTTCACAAGGGAATGAAATCATCATTGAACAGGCAAAGCTGTTTATTAAGCCCTCATTTTCCATTTTACCTTGAAACACAGCTGAAATCCTTCAGGGTGGTTTTACTGCATGTCGCCATGAGACCATTAGACAGATTTGCAGACATATTCTATTAAACAAGAAAGCAGAACAGAAACTCTTTGAAGACTCCCATCTCATCCGCTGGCGCCTTGAGACCTGGAAAAATAGAATGACCAGAAAGGCAACGAGTTTGAGTTTCTGTGCTGATCTGTCTCTCAAGAACAGCCTTAAAACAACGTTGTAAGTAAATGAAAACTGCTTTACATCAGCAAAACATAAAGAACAGCACACAGTTGTATAATGCAAAAGAAGGCAAAAAAAAAAAAGTCTTAATGCAGACACAGTTCATAAGCCTCTGATAAATTCTCAAATAAAGCAGCAGTCTTACTTTAGACAAAGGAACAACAACAAAAAAAAAATCCTTAGGAGCAGTTTCCCAAATGCAGACTCGAAGCAGGCACAAGGGGAGCGAAGGCTTAAGCATTAAAGTCTCTTTGTTACCAGAGAAAGCTGACTACTCCTGCTTCTCATTTATAGCCCCGAGTTCCTCCACGCCACAGCTGCTAGGGCGGTTCCCAATTATGTTAGCCTTTCTGGCAGCTATTGTACCTGAACAGCGTCTCTGTTTTCTTTTCGCCTTTCCTGAAATGTAGGTACTTGCAAAATCTCCTCCTCAGATTCCAATTCCCCCTCTAATCTCTGAACACTTTCCTGCTCCCCTTCCTCTTCTGAAGAGGTTTTGCAGCAGCTTTGCAAGAACATTTTTAGACCCAATATTTGTAAAAATGCCTGTTCTCAACAGCACACTTCTCTTTATCTCTGCCCACCTTCGTGGCGATTACTTTATCCCCCAACATTAACTGATTTGAGTCAGTTAAGCACTTCTTCTGATAATAATCAAAGGTATGGGTTCACTCGTCAATATCGCTGGCAAACTTCGGCCTTCCCTCCAGGTGTTTTGGACTTCAACTCCCACAATTCCCAACAGCCTATCGGCTGTTAGGAATTGTGAGAGTTGAAGTCCAAAACACCTGGAGGGAAGGCCGAAGTTTGCCCATGCCTGCTTCAAACAATGCTGAGAAAATGGGCCAAGCTTGTCTGAGATTTCTATAACCGCCCTCCGAAGTGGAGCAGAGGGAGGCCTCAAACCGTCCCAGTTCTTGCTCTTGCAAGCGCTGCAGGAATGATCCGGGTCATGTGGAAGCCCCGGCCATGCTGGAAGGCTTGCCAAGAAGAGACAGACAGATCTGGCAGGACAAAAACCCCATTCACCAGGAGAGGAAGCTCTTGATCTTGGTTTGACTGCGAAAGAGTGATCTAAGATTTTCACAATCTCAAGAATCCACAATCCAAGCCCTCCTGGCAGATGGCCACCCAGCCTCTGCCTTCCACCGTCAGGAAGTTCTTCCTAATGTTTTGGTGGAATCTCTTTTCTGAATCTATTGCTGTTGTGTCCCTCCTTCTCCTCAATGTGACATCCTTCAAGTACCAAAACATGGCTTGCCTATCTACCCCCATTCCTCTCATCCTTCTCTTTGAATCAGACCTGCTCCTCATAGGGCCTGGCTTCCAGACCTTTGGCCCTTTGGGTGGCCCTTTTCTTCTCAATGTTCTTTATGAATGGCTTTGCTCAGAACTGGACATGGTGCTATTATTATTCCAGGTGAAGAGGACTGGCCAAACCACAACAGAGTGGGACTAGGACCTCCCTCAATCTCAACACTAGGCCCACATGGACCCAGCCTAGAATCACACTGGCTTTTCCAATTTGGGTTCTAAGGGAAGCCTCAAGGTCTTTGCAGCCAGAAGTCCAATGCGAAAGCACTCACCTTTGCCTCCTGAGCTGGAATCCTGGTCTAATGCGAGCCAGGTGTCACACACACTGTAAGAACAATCAAAGAAAGAAAGGCATGATTATTATATTTATTTATTTATACCTGACTTACCTGTCTTAAACAAGACTCAAAGTGGCTCCCAACATTAAAAACAAATACAGTTATAAATCTATTATCAGCCAGGGGGAGAACGGCTCTTCCTCATCCTCTGTAATTTGGACTTTTATTTTTCTAGGTTTTTTTATTGAAAGACATAGATAGGATGACTATGTCTTTTGTGGCCAAACTTGGTGTGATTTTGTTCAGTGGTTTTGTTGTTTACTCCATGGGGAAAATGCACATTACATTTTTATTGTAAATCTATAAGTATCAAAAGTAGAATTAAACATGGGATGGTTAAAAACTCAGTTAAAATCATATAAAGCCACTAAAATAAAATAAAAATGCAATTTCTTAAAAGTTATACCTCTCTAGGAATACCTCTCTAGGAATCTCCAGGTCCTCCAGTGCAAATCTGTATCACTGGCTGACACACATTTTGGTGCCAGCCTTATTTTTTGGGTATCTCCGATGTGCTAATTACAAAAATGGCACCAGTTTCCTCCCATTAAGCTCTAGTTTTTGAGGTACAAAACATATGTCCTTCACCAGTTGTCATCTTCTTGCCCATAGTCTCACCATAAGTTGAAGTCAACAGGATGGCAAATAGTGCCAACAACCATGAAGAACACGATGAACACGTTTCAACCGATGCTGAGAAAGTGGGCCAGGCTTGTCTGAGATTTCTATAACCTCTCTCCGAAGTGGAGCAGAGGGAGGCCTCAAACCGTCCCAGTTCTTGCTCTTGCAAGCGCTGCAGGAATGATCCGGGTCACGAGGAAGACCTGGCCATGCTGGAAGGCTTGCCAAGAAGAAATAAGCAGATCTGGCAGGACAAAAACCTCCTTGATCTTGGTTTGACTACGAAGCTGTGCTTGACTTCTTCAGTTGTAGTCCTAAGACAGGCATTGGCCAACTGTCAACCTTACAGAGCCCTCTTCTGCAAGGAAGGACTTACCATTTGGGGCCAGCACTTAGAAGGCCCTGCTGGACAGCCTCGTGGGCTTCATGGTGGATCAGAGCCCTGCAAAGCTCTGCTTCTGAGGTCAGAAGGCGCTCCGAACAAAGTCATGCTGAAACAGAGGAGACAGGACATAAAACACAAGGTGGAAGAGGCCATAAGATATAAGAATATATACATTATTATTATTATTCTGCTTTCCAACCCCAGATGAAATGCAAGAGAATGGTTGTAGCTCTGCAGAAGAAATTGTATTTTTTTGCACACAGGAAATCCCAGGGTGGGTTTCTGGCCATGGGAAATCCCTGCCTGAAAGACTGGAAAACTGTTGCCAGTCAAGGCAGAGCTTTATCAGAAGGAGGGAAATGTTGCATAGCTTCCTGATGCCAATTTGAGAAGAAACTGCAGAGGAAAACAGGGGTGTTATATGGAGCTCTGGGGCATTTGCAGTGGCCGCGTGGGAGTACTTTAGTGTGTTTTGTCACCATTGAGGGGCTTTCTGTGTTGTCTGGAGTAGAGATGGAAAGGCCTACAAAAAAAACTTTTTATGTCATTATTTCATGCCTTAAAATGGTTTTTACTGTTGTATTGTATTGCTATTGTATTATATATTTGATTTTAATATGTTTTATCTAGCTGATGATGCTGTTTTTATCTGGTCTCATTGTGTTGTATTTGTTTTCAGGCTTGGCCCTGTGTAAGCCGCCCTGAGTCCCTGTGGGGAGATGGAGGCAGGATAGAAAAATAAAGTTATTACTATTATTATAATAAAAAACATTTTAATCCCCATGCCTTTCCATCTCTAGGGGCAAAACTATTTTTTTAATTGGGGGAATTGGTGGGAACACAAAAATGGGATGTAAGGATTGAACGTGCCTAATCTGGCCTAGATGGGCCTGAAGTCCTACTCCACATAAGGCCACTTTCTGGGTTTCTAGGAAGATCAAAGACCAAAGCTGTCAATATATGGCCTGGCCTAGATAGATATTTATTGATTTACAGTATTTACATTCTGCCCTTCTCACCCTAAAGGAGACTCAGGGTGGAACACAATGCACATATACATGGCAAATGTTCAATGCCATTGTTAGACATACACATGTAGACAGACACAGAGGCAATTTAACATTTTCCAGCATCATGAGGGTATGCTCAATTCCGGTCACAGGGGGAGCTGCCACTTCAACATCCACTTGTGACACCGAGTCCTTGATGGTAGTACTTTCCCATGCTGCCGTAAATTAGCCTCCCCGCATAAAGCAGTACCTAGAATTTTCTACTCAACAGATGCAACTGTTTTTCGAGCTGGTAAACAGCGAGCTAGGGCTATTAATGGTCAGGGGCTTAACCCAACCTGGGCTTCGATCCCATGACCTCTCGGTCAGTCGTGATTTATTGCAGCTGGCTACTAACCAGCTGCGCCACAGCCCGGTCCGATAGTTTTTTTTCATGTCAGGAACAACTTGAGTCGCTTCTGGAGTGAGAGAATTGGCTGTCTGCAAGGACGTTCCCCAGGGGATGCCTGGATGTTTTGATGTTTTTACCATCCTTGTGGGAGGCTTCTCTCATGTCCCCGTGTGGAGCTGGAGCTGATAGAGGGAGCTCATCCACACTCTCCCCGGGTGGGATTCAAACCTAGCAGCTTTCAGGTCAGCAACCCAACCTTCAAGTCACGAGGCTTGATAGATGGATACACAGACCGTAATGTTTCCAGGCTTTGGGCCTCTAGGCTTTTTCAGGACTTCAACTCCCAGAATCCTCAGCCATGTTGACGCAACCTCAGGAATTCTGGGAAATGAAGTCCAAAACACCTGGATGGCCAAAGGTGACCCAGGCCTGCATTAAACCGTAATGTTTCCAGGCTTTGGGCCTCTAGGCTTTTTCAGGACTTCAACTCCCAGAATCCTCAGCCATGTTGACGCAATCTCAGGAATTGTGGGAGTTGGAATCCAAAACGCCTGGATGGTCAAAGGTGACCTAGGTCTGCATTAAACCGTAATGTTTCCAGGCTTTGGGCCTCTAGGCTTTTTCAGGACTTCAACTCCCAGAATCCTCAGCCATGTTGACGCAATCTCAGGAATTGTGGGAAATGAAGTCCAAAACACCTGGATGGCCAAAGGTGACCCAGGCCTGCATTAAACCGTAATGTTTCCAGGCTTTGGGCCTCTAGGCTTTTTCAGGACTTCAACTCCCAGAATCCTCAGTCATGTTGACGCAACCTCAGGAATTCTGGGAATTGAAGTCCAAAACACCTGGATGGCCAAAGGTGACCCAGGCCTGCATTAAACCGTAATGTTTCCAGGCTTTGGGCCTCTAGGCTTTTTCAGGACTTCAACTCCCAGAATCCTCAGCCATGTTGACGCAATCTCAGGAATTGTGGGAAATGAAGTCCAAAACACCTGGATGGCCAAAGGTGACCCAGGCCTGCATTAAACCGTAATGTTTCCAGGCTTTGGGCCTCTAGGCTTTTTCAGGACTTCAACTCCCAGAATCCTCAGCCATGTTGACGCAATCTCAGGAATTGTGGGAAATGAAGTCCAAAACACCTGGATGGCCAAAGGTGACCCAGGCCTGCATTAAACCGTAATGTTTCCAGGCTTTGGGCCTCTAGGCTTTTTCAGGACTTCAACTCCCAGAATCCTCAGCCATGTTGACGCAATCTCAGGAATTGTGGGAGTTGGAATCCAAAACGCCTGGATGGTCAAAGGTGACCTAGGTCTGCATTAAACCGTAATGTTTCCAGGCTTTGGGCCTCTAGGCTTTTTCAGGACTTCAACTCCCAGAATCCTCAGCCATGTTGACGCAATCTCAGGAATTGTGGGAAATGAAGTCCAAAACACCTGGATGGCCAAAGGTGACCCAGGCCTGCATTAAACCGTAATGTTTCCAGGCTTTGGGCCTCTAGGCTTTTTCAGGACTTCAACTCCCAGAATCCTCAGCCATGTTGACGCAATCTCAGGAATTGTGGGAAATGAAGTCCAAAACACCTGGATGGCCAAAGGTGACCCAGGCCTGCATTAAACCGTAATGTTTCCAGGCTTTGGGCCTCTAGGCTTTTTCAGGACTTCAACTCCCAGAATCCTCAGCCATGTTGACGCAATCTCAGGAATTGTGGGAAATGAAGTCCAAAACACCTGGATGGCCAAAGGTGACCCAGGCCTGCATTAAACCGTAATGTTTCCAGGCTTTGGGCCTCTAGGCTTTTCCAGGACTTCAACTCCCAGAATCCTCAGCCATGTTGACGCAACCTCAGGAATTCTGGGAATTGAAGTCCAAAACACCTGGATGGCCAAAGGTGACCCAGGCCTGCATTAAACCGTAATGTTTCCAGGCTTTGGGCCTCTAGGCTTTTTCAGGACTTCAACTCCCAGAATCCTCAGCCATGTTGACGCAACCTCAGGAATTCTGGGAATTGAAGTCCAAAACACCTGGATGGCCAAAGGTGACCCAGGCCTGCATTAAACCGTAATGTTTCCAGGCTTTGGGCCTCTAGGCTTTTTCAGGACTTCAACTCCCAGAATCCTCAGCCATGTTGACGCAACCTCAGGAATTCTGGGAATTGAAGTCCAAAACACCTGGATGGCCAAAGGTGACCCAGGCCTGCATTAAACCGTAATGTTTCCAGGCTTTGGGCCTCTAGGCTTTTTCAGGACTTCAACTCCCAGAATCCTCAGCCATGTTGACGCAACCTCAGGAATTGTGGGAATTGAAGTCCAAAACACCTGGATGGCCAAAGGTGACCCAGGCCTGCATTAAACCGTAATGTTTCCAGGCTTTGGGCCTCTAGGCTTTTTCAGGACTTCAACTCCCAGAATCCTCAGCCATGTTGACGCAATCTCAGGAATTCTGGGAATTAAAGTCCAAAACACCTGGATGGCCAAAGGTGACCCAGGCCTGCATTAAACCGTAATGTTTCCAGGCTTTGGGCCTCTAAGCTTTTTCAGGACTTCAACTCCCAGAATCCTCAGCCATGTTGACGCAACCTCAGGAATTCTGGGAATTGAAGTCCAAAACACCTGGATGGCCAAAGGTGACCCAGGCCTGCATTAAACCGTAATGTTTCCAGGCTTTGGGCCTCTAAGCTTTTTCAGGACTTCAACTCCCAGAATCCTCAGCCATGTTGACGCAATCTCAGGAATTCTGGGAATTGAAGTCCAAAACTCCTGGATGGCCAAAGGTGACCCAGGCCTGCATTAAACCGTAATGTTTCCAGGCTTTGGGCCGCTAGGCTTTTTCAGGACTTCAACTCCCAGAATCCTCAGCCATGTTGACGCAATCTCAGGAATTGTGGGAGTTGGAATCCAAAACACCTGGATGGCCAAAGGTGACCCAGGCCTGCATTAAACCGTAATGTTTCCAGGCTTTGGGCCGCTAGGCTTTTTCAGGACTTCAACTCCCAGAATCCTCAGCCATGTTGACGCAACCTCAGGAATTCTGGGAATTGAAGTCCAAAACACCTGGATGGCCAAAGGTGACCCAGGCCTGCATTAAACCGTAATGTTTCCAGGCTTTGGGCCTCTAGGCTTTTTCAGGACTTCAACTCCCAGAATCCTCAGCCATGTTGACGCAATCTCAGGAATTCTGGGAGTTGGAGTCCAAAAAAGCCGGAGGCCCAAAGGCTGGGAATGTGTGACAACCGCCTTCATTAGATATCAACCCAAGAGACTAGGATTCCCATCAGCCCACAGTTCAAGAGTAAACCATGAAAACCACGTTGCGTCATGGGAAATGTAGTCCAGCCTAGGGCCTATGAAACAGAAAAAATACCTCAAATAAACTCAACTAAATACCGCTCTTTTCCACAATAGTGTTAATAAAAGTACCTTCGAGCAACAACAGGCCTCCGTAGCCGCGGATGGCAACCGATTAAACTTCCGCGTCGCCACAACGACGAACTCGCCGCCGCCGCCGCCGCTTCCAGGTTCCAAAATGGCCGCCTTCCTCTCGTGCGCGTGATGTCATCACGCTCGCCTACTAGCCCGCTAGCCAATCATAGGTTTTTTTCCTTTCTGTGCCTGCCCCGCCACCTAGCGGTCAGAGCCACACATGACAGCTAGTGAAAACTGTAACTGTGAATGGGAACCGGAAGTTGGCATGCCTAAGGAGCCGCTCTTGCCTGTTCTCCCCGTCTTCCCGTTTGCCTTTCGGAGGACTGACGTCACCCCTCGAACTCCGGCGCCGGCTTGAATGGAGAGAGGGAGAGAAGAAGAGCGCGCGCGCGGTGCACGCCGGGAACGCCGACGCCCAAGATGGCGGCAGGATTGAAAAGTTGTCCGCGTCGGGCTCCATTGGAGGCGATGGCGGCGCAGTGAAGGCGGAGGCCGAGGCGGGGAAGGAGGGACGATGACGCCTCCGGGCCCCGCCTGAGAGATGGAGGAGGAAGGCAAGAGGGGCAAGAAGGTGCGCTTGCTTGTTTGTTTGTTTATTTGGGGTGAGGGGCTCCTCCCTCAGGGACTTCTGAGGCGAAGGGAAACTTGAGGCCTGGCAGAAACAGGCCTGGACCAACTTGGGCCCTCCAGGTGTTTTGGACTTCAACTCCCACAATTCCTAACCGCCGGTAGGCGGTTAGGAATTGTGGGAGTTGAAGTCCAAAACACCTGGAGGGCCCAAGTTGGTCCAGGCCTGCATTCTGTATGTTGGGGGCGGGGGTATGCCAGTTAAAACTTATGTGGGAATTAGTTCAATTAAAGTACAGTAGAGTCTCACTTATCCAACACTCGCTTATCCAACATTCTGGATTATCCAACGCATTTTTGTAGTCAATGTTTTCAATATATTGTGATATTTTGGTGCTAAATACGTAAATACAGTAATTACTACATAGCATTACTGCGTATTGAACTACTTTTTTCTGTCAAATTTGTTGTTTAACATGATGTTTTGGTGCTTAATTTGTAAAATCATAACCTAATTTGATGTTTAATAGGCTTTTCCTTAATCTCTCCTTATTATCCAACATATTCGCTTATCCAACGTTCTGCCAGCCCGTTTACGTTGGATAAGCGAGACTCTACTGTATGTTTGACTTATATATATATACAGGGGTAAATGGAAGCCTGGATAACTCCCTGTATGTATAAATTGAGAGCTCGTCAACTCCCTTTGAAAAAAGATTACATGCAAGACATATTTTAATTAATACTGTATATAGATCTGTCATATGTGTGTGTGTGTTTGTATAAACTGAAGGCTAGCAAAGCCCATTTTTAAAAACAACACATGTGGGAAATAAATATAATATCAGACCTCAATTTACCTACCCCCTTCTCTATATATTGGAGCCTCGGGTGGCTCAGTGTGTTAAAGCTCTGAGCTGCTGAGTTTGCAGACCGAAAGGTCCCAGGTTCAAATCCGGGGAGCGGAGTGAGCGCCCGCTGTTAGCTCCATCTTCTGCCAACCTAGCAGTTCGAAAACATGCAAATATGAGTAGATCAATAGGTACCGCTCCGGCGGGAAGGTAACAGCGTTCCATGCAGTCATGCCAGCCACATGACCTTGGAGGTGTCTATGGACAACACCGGCTCTTCGGCTTAGAAATGGACATGAGCACCAACCCCCAGAGTCGGTCACGACTGGACCTAACGTCAGGGGAAACCTTTACCTTTACTTTTTTATATAGAATCTGCCCTCAGTTTTCCTGTGTGTGTGTAATCAGCCCCCAATTTACTCATATATGTTGTTATTAGGTTTATTTATATTCTGCTTTTTCTCTAACATTAAAAAACTTTATAATATAATTTAAAATGTACAAACATACAAATATGAAAACAGTATTAAAACACCATTCATATTAAAAACAATTCAGATCAAATCCATAAATTATATAAAACCACACTGTGTTTGTATATATGTGTGTGTGTGTGTGTGTGTGTGTGATCAGCCCTCAATTTATCTCTCTGTGTGTGGATATATATATATATATATATATATATATATATATATATATAGGCAAATTGAGGGCAGGCTCAAGTGGCTCCTCTTTGATGGATTTTTGTGGTCAAAGGAGACCCAGAGTGAAGGATGGTTAACAATACCAGTGGGGAATATTTTAATTAAAAATATGGGGCAGTTGGGGGAGGAAATGTTAATTTATTTGGGGGGGGGGGTTCAAAGGTTAGGGGCTCCTCGCTGAGGACTTCTAAGCTGGAATAGATATATTTAAGGGACTATTTGACCACCCTTTAAATAAAAATATGTGAGGGGAATTTTTAATTATTTTAAAAAATATAGGACAATTTGGGAATCTTTTTTATTTTGGGGGGTACTTTGAAAGGTAGGGCTCCTTGCAGAGAGAGCTTTGGGGTGAATGAGGGCTGGTTGACCCCCTTTTAAAACGGTACGTGTGGGGAATTTTTTTAATTTAAAATATAGGACATTATCATCTTTGCCTCACAAAGTTGACTTCAAAGACTGGTTTGAGGGATTTTGCACCTTCTGATTGGTCTTATAAAAGATATCACCTTAAATTATCCTTTGAGTCTTGTATAATGGTTAGCATTGCAACCCTTGCCCTTTTTTGCTTTTCCACACTTGAAACAGTGGGTACATTTTCAGATATAAGAGGGACCACTTGCCATTTGTGAAAGGTTCATGAAAATCTGAAGTATTAATACAATATTTGGGGGACATGCTCTCCTTTTCCTCAATGATCAAAGCTGCATGAGCAGAATTCTCCCAGAATTAGGGGCCAGGAAACATTTGGTAGCACGGATCCACGAGGATTGGATCAGATATATTGTCACCTGTCAGCTGGCTAGAACACGAGGAGTTATATGATTGAAACAGTGAAGGAGGAATGACTCATAGCAATAGATGGGGAAGGGAGAGCAGGCTGTGGGTGCTAGTGATTTCCATTATTGCTGGAGGTTGAAAAAGAGGGTAAAGATGGGAACACTGCCCTGGTGGGGTAACAGGTCCTTATTAACACACTCTTTCTTTTTAAATGTCAAGGTGGCAAACTGTAGCTTGCTAATAGTGATTATAAACAGTGATGAACACCCACTAGAACACAGCCTCAGTCAAAGTGCTGTGACACTTTTTTCTCATCTGGTTGATTTTTTTCCCTTCTCTGTAACAGAACGGGCTGTTCTGACAGCTCATATCATTTGTGTAGGGAAAATGTGGGAACGTGGGAGGGAAAAGCTATCAAACACTGGCTGAAACAGACACCAGGGAGCATCAAAGAAGCCAGGATGATAACCCAATGCAGCCAGGGCCCAGAATATGCGAAAGTTGTGGTTGCTTCACAGTACCACACTGTCTAAGGGCAGTGATTGGTCATGCCATAAAGCTGTAGTCCTAAGTGAGACACTTTTCCCTTTGTGAGAGAACCAGCCTTAATCCTCAGTCAGGAGAGTGGCTATCCAATTTGTCACTGAAATTGATTATGTCTCTTTGCTAATAGGATTTTTTAACTGTATTGACCTAATGACTGGAATTGTCCATTAAATTGAAAGGATGTTCCTTTGAAATGATGTTCTTTTGGTTTGTACTCCAGTTTGTAATGCCAGAGACTATGTGGTTGAAAAGAAGTTAAGGAAGGCTACTTAGCAGTGTAAGGTAAAGCTTTGGGTTGAAGAAGGGCAAAGATGGGATGCTAAACTCAGTAACAAGGTAATGCAAGCACATAAACAGAAAATGGTACCAAGAGTGTGGTGGAGGCAAGATACAGCTATAGTTCATGGTTTAATGCAGACATGAGTGAACTTCGGCCCTCCCTCCAGGTGTTTTGGACTTCATTTCCTAACAGCCAGTAGACTATCAGGAATTGTGGGAGTTCAAGTCCAAAACACCCAGAGGTTTTCTCATGCCTGGTTTAATGGCTTGAGTGTTGGATTAGGATTCATCAGTCCCTGTTCAGCCATGAAAAACTGGCCTTGAGGAGTCACATTTTCTCAGTTTCAGAAGAAAACAATGGTGGCAAACTCCTGAACAAATCCTGCATAGAGACCCCTGTGATAGATTTGTTTCCAAGTCTTCACAACTCAGATGTCTTGCTTAATTCCAATAAAGTGTGGCGCAAGACTAACAGGTACAGGGTGGAACGATATATTTCTATTAGTTTCAACAATATTCTATATTTTCTTCATTATGGTGTGATTCTTGTTGCCACTCTTTAGATATTTAATACAGTAGAGTCTCACTTATCCAAGCTAAACGGGCCGGCAGAAGCTTGGATAAGCGAATATCTTGGATAATAAGGAGGAATTAAGGAAAAGCCTATTAAACATCAAATTAGGTTATGATTTTACAAATTAAGCACCAAAATTTCATGTTATACAACAAATTGGACAGAAAAAGTAGTTCAATACGCAGTAATGTTATGTTGTAATTACTGTATTTACGAATTTAGCACCAAAATATCACGATATATTGAAAACATTGACTACAAAAATGGCTTGGATTATCCAGAGGCTTGGATAAGCGAGGCTTGGATAAGTGAGACTCTACTGTAGTAGATTTTCCCAGCAATATTTCCAGGCGCTTTTTCACCCTGACCACTAATATTTGCCAGCCCCTTTTAGGGTTTTCATTTTGTATTTATTTGGCAAATGGCATGCATGGTTGGTGCTTTTTCGTCTTTGATTCCTCGAAATTGGGGGCAGGCAAACCTTCTGGCTTCCCGCCCTTCCTGTATTTCCTGTTGAACCGCTGTGGTTAAATAGGGACTTTGTAGATGAAGCTTAGGAGCATTTCCCAGGCAGAAGAAGGTAGCGGTATGCCGCCTTTTCCAACATCGCAGTGATTCACAAAGAAATTGGAAAGAGGTTCCATTCCATGTTAATCTTCCTGGGAGGTTCAGTGTACAGAGTTTTGTCAAAGTGAATGGAAACTGTTTAGATGACAGTTCTCGCACATGACTGGAACATCACACAAGGACAATGAGGGCCTTTATTTTGACCTGATTGTTCAGAAATGTGCCTCTGACTCTTCCCAAGAGGAGTGTTCTAATTAAAATGTCCTGCTAATTTTAGTTTGGTTTCACTGTGGGATTGAAATAAAAATTTCTAGCAGCTGGGGGGCAGGAGGGGGCAGAAAGAACCATCTCCTTACAGAACATTGAATTGTGAAGATTACTTTGGGATAATTAGTGACTATAGATGTATTAAATTGTCGGTTTTCCACTTTACATGAGATTGTTAGCTTTCTGGCTTTGCTGTGGAGTTGGAGACTGTGATGGTTCCATCATGTCACAGGTGCAGCAGTAACATTATTCTTTCTTATCTTTATTCCTTCAAGTGGATCTCTCTTGTCTTTTTATGGTAGTTTTAAAAAGAGGTTAAAGGATTGTTCTTCACCCTGCAGGGATGTTTATCTGCAACTGCTGGCGTGGAGTAGAGATCCTGGTTCAGATACCATTCAACTGTGGGCCTTGGAATGACTAGCCTTTGTTCCTTGCAAGATAGTTGTCAGGACTAAACAGTGGAGGGACACAGCAAATACGTGACCTTGACCTCGAGGAAGGAAAGACAGTGGTAGTTATGATGACTATATGACAAACACTCTTCTCCTGTATAGGAGCGATATAGAAGGTCTGGTTGTCTTCATGTCGTGCTTTCAGGCTTCCTGTAGTGCAGGCATGGGCAAACTTTGGGCCTCCAGGTACTGCAGAAAGTGGAGTCCAGGGGCACATACAGACCTGATATAAATAAAATGGCCAGCATTGATGACGAACTTTAGTCTCACACGCTTACTCCAAAGGCAGCTCCCTGTTTTTTGGTGGATTTTATTGCAAAGTATAAAAGTCCATTAGCAGTGTTTTTGAAAAGAGTTATTCATTTATATCCTGTACTGCTCAAGGTGGTTTGCAACAGCTTGAACTTGATTGTGTAAAAGTTTCTTTAAAAAGTAAATACGTCTAGTAAAAAAACACACATTTAGAACATAATTAAAGGGACAGAAGTAAAGTGCACCCCACTGAAAACACCCTTCTGTCCCATGAGTTCAGAAGCAACGTCCTAGATTAAAATAGTTTTGCTGGCTGGAGAAAAGAGAGCAGAGCGACAACTGAACTAAAACCTAGATCAACTCACATGGAGAGATACGGTCTTTCAAATTGTCTGGACCTAACCTGAGAAAGGCGCTTAATGGTTATGAGCAGTACTTTGAAGTCTGCTTGAAAAGGAACTGGTGGAAAAAGAAGCTGTTTGATGCTCGCTTTGTCCTTTTTTCAACTTTGTTATCGGGATATGCAAACTTAATGGTGGCATAATGACATTCCTCTCGTTTGCTTGCTTGCTTGCTCTCTCTCTTTCTCTTTAAAACCTGGTTTCTTATAGGAAGGAGAGCCACCCTATGAGCTCATAGCCTTTGAAGCCCGCTGTCTCCCCACCCTCGCTGGCCCAGGACATAACTGTGGGAAAGCAGCTATTTTTATCCTGCATTTTCTCCGTAGGAGTCTGCAGTAACCGCTGTTTCAGAAGGTGGCAGCAGAGCCGCTCATTGCATCCTGCCAAACCCACGATTCCCAGAGCAATGTGTAGGTGAACTCTGTCCAAACCGGCTGGCCATTGGCTTGCAGGGCGGCTATCCTTCTGGACTTGAAAAATATGGAAATCCTGGGGTTTTAAAAGTCATATTTGGGACAGAACGTTTATCTTCTGCACTCAAATGAGTTCAGAAAGCCGTTTTGGTGTTTTCTTTGAGGTCTTTAATGTCTGCCACTCTGCAAGTCCTAGTCTCCAGGGGAGCAGAAAGCAAGCCTGCTCCCTCTTCCTTATGGTTTGCCAAGCTTCAAAGCCTGGAAGTAAAGTCCCAAGTCTCACTGCCCCCAGGTTGTAACAACTCACCATTCCATACCTGTTCCAGCACTGGACAAGCTAGAAGGCATCCAGAGTAGCATGGCTGAGATGGCAAAGGGTCTGAAACCAAGCTTGAAGGGATTGGCTGTGTTTAGCCTGAAGAAAAGCTGTCGGTCCATTTCTGATTATCTTTTATGTGAAAGGTGGAACAAACATGATTTGTGTTTCTCCAGAGAATAAGACCTGAACCAGTGGATTCAAATTATACAAGAGATGAGACTCTAATCAAGCAATAGGGGGGGAAAATCCCAGTTGTACTCTTTGATAGCAGAATAGCCTGCCTTGGAATGATTGTTTATTCTCTTTCAATAGAAGTTTTAAAAAAGATCTTGGAAGGGCTCCTTTAGCTGTAGATTCTTCCATTAGCAGAGGATTGGACTGGATGAATCACTGAATCATAAAGTTTGAAGGGGATTCATGAGCTGCCTGATTTGAGCTATCCAGTTCTTTTTTAAGGCCTACAGGGAAGGCAGTCCCATCATTGTCTAGGCAATGGGACCTATTGCCTGACCATTTTCACTGTCAAGTTATTCCTTTTAACATTCAGGGGAAATCTACCCTCCTTTGACTTTGCTCCATTCAATTTGGTGTTATTCTGAGATAGCAAACACCACTGGAAGTAGCCAAAGAGAGCAAGGTCATTTCATTTGCTCTTAACAAAGAAGAACACAGAGCTGACACCCCCCTCAAACTTTGACAGAAGTGCCTGATGCGCTGCTTAACCTTTTGCTGCAGAAGTCAAAGCTGCAATTCTGCTTTGTGGGCATCAACGTGTTCTTTCTCTGCACGACTGGGTGAGGAATGAGAACCAAAACCCAACATTCAAAGTGACTTTTGTGAATGAGATTACAAAGATAATTCACTGCCTTTTAGGGACATCCTTCAGATAAAAAAGAGTTGATTGAGACAGAGTTTGAAACCTTCTAAAGTCAAAAAAGGGAAGTTGACGGACTGGTGGTGGGTTTTAAGGAGCTACAAAATGCCACCCTGCAGGCTACAGATAGCCCCGAGAGTCTATAATTTACCTGTTTCTGCTGTAACACTTGCCTAGAAAGAGTGTTTCTCCTATTTTGTTATAGCAGGCATGGGCAAACATGAGCCTTCCAGGTGTTTTGGACTTCAACTCCCACAATTCCTAACAGCCTCAGGCCGCTTAAGCGGCTGAGGGGGAAAAGGAAGGGGCCTGAGGCTGTTAGGAATTGTGGGAGTTGAAGTCCAAAACACCCGGAGGGCCCATGTTTGCCCATGCCTGTGTTATAGTGTCCTGTGGCTTCAAACCAGATAGATCTAAATACAAATGGACTTCAAACTGAAAAGCCAAACTTCCTGTTTTATTGATTTTGTTCCTTTCGTCTTATGGACATCGAGCTAGAAGGAGGTTGCTTTTCATCTGTCTACACACACTTTGTATAACATCCAAAGCCAAATGTAGAGGCCAGGATCCAAACGCTCACCGTCTCCATCCGATGAAGTCCTTGAAGTGTTGAAATCTAGCGCAATGGTTTTTTTTTGCCGTTTGGTTGAGCCAATAAAGGTATTCCCCCAGGATGGATTTTGGGATCTTGTTTTTGGTTTTGCGGCCAAGGCAGCTGCCTCTGCAACATCCCATTATGATGTGAATTGGCAGGTGCTTAAGCCCTTGATGGAAATTGTACCGGACAAGAGCTTCTAAGCTCAGTATTAAAGCCATCTGGGAAAGGAGGAGAGAACCCTGTTATTAGTAACTTAAACTCATACAGTTTTGGTTTGTAATGGGCACAGTAACAAAGGAATTCTCCACTGGGAATCCAAGACCATTTTTTGATCCCTGTTTCCAGTGTGTCAGCCAGCTTTCGTTGGAAATCTATAGCAGGAAATATCTACAGCCCTGAATTGTAGTACGTAGTTCACTGAAGTGAATTTTAACTTGGTTTGTTGCATCCATGAATGTGACAGAATCATGTCTTTGCAGAGCTGCAGTTCCAGGTATTTGGGGCAGGCATAACTCATTGTTATCTTTTGACTTGTGAACAGGCGAGAAAACAGGAGAGGGATCTCTGAGATGTAACTGATATTCCAAAGGGAAAAAAACAGGGTGCTCTTCCTAATATTTCTGAGGTTTAGAAATAGCAGGAAGGTGAGAAAAGACACTTTGAGGCGCTTTTTCTATGATGTCAGAGGTTGAAAGGAGTGTGGAACAGAAGTTCCTAAGGATCCCTCCTAGAGTGCTTTAGGCCTTATAATTTTGCTGATGTGGAGGTGCAGGATCCTGCCAAAGTGGAAAAGCATAAGTAAACAACTGCTCTCTTTTTTTTTTTACCTGCAAAACTGCCTCTATAGGAATCCCTAGGCCATCCGGGGCAACTTCGGGATCAACCTCCATTGGTTGTCCTGGAAGACCTAGGCTGGATCTATGCTGTCCTGTATCCCAGGATCTGATCCCAGATTACCTGCTTTGATGGATTATCTGGGATAATCAGGTAATCTAGGATCAGATCCTGGGATATAGTGTAGATCCAGCCCTAGTGATTTCTAGAGATAACATGTAATCAAATCTGCAAATATGGGGAAGTCTGATGGTATTAGATGTGGACCAGGCAGTGGGCAGTATATTTCAGCGGGTATTGGGTAATACATAAAACAAAATCTGCAAAAGAGGGATACCTTTTTGACCAACCAAAAATGCAGAAAATACATCATACAGGCTTTTGAAATTTCTCTGGCTTCCTTATCAGGCAAAGATGTTAAAAATCATACAGCTTTGAAGTTAAAGTCATAGGCCAGCCTTTTGTCTTGGGCATTCGTTTTGTTGTTAGTTAGGATGGCCTAGAAGTGGTTTCCAAACTTTGTTCCTCTGGTGTTTTGGACTTGAATTCCCAGAAGCCCAGTCGACTGCTAACAGGAATTATGGGAGACGAGGACCAAAACATCTGGAGAATCAACATTTGGGAAGAATCTCAATGCAGACATAGCCCTTTCATGTCCAGATGAGGATGGGAGGAGAGGGGAGGGCAATAAATAAACAGGTAATAAAATGTAAAATCCTTTAGAATAGCAGAGTAATTTTCTTTGAGACATACAGGCGCTATAACGTGCAAACTGCCTTCTTCGTCTTTTGGTAACATATTTCTTTGTCCCAGAAAGAACAAAGTTTAATCGGAAGTCATTGTGGAAATGTTAGCCATAGCGCCATATCAACTTCCTAACTGCATTTTCTCACCTACCTCTCCCTGCTTCTGAAGAGAGTGTGAAGATCTCTTCTGGATATATCTACAGCTGGATTTGATAAAACTGGGAATGGCTGTGTATGACTTTTGAGAGGCTTCTGCTGGCCCTTTGTGGTGTCTTATTGCTGATCCCTCCCCTGTTTTGTGTGTGAGAGTGTTTGACATATATATGTATACATGGCTAAAAATATAACCATAATGGACTGCTTAATCCAGAACGGCTGTAAAAATGGGGTGTGACTGCTATGGGTCAATCAAACTCTCGGTTCCCTCTGGGCCGTTGGAACAGTTATGAGCCCTGTGCTATTGTAGCAGGCACTGCCTACGGCCCTTATTCATCTGCGGATTTGGGTGACCACTACAATGTTCCTTTTAAATACTGTAAGCATTGCAGCTGGCAAAGTGCTAAGTCTTGTCCTACACTTCCTGAGTCCTAAACCAGCAGGCAGAATTTGGGGTACCCTGATCTGAAAAACTGCATTTCTGATCTGTTCTGACATCTGTTTCAATGATAAGTTGCAACAGGCAGATAGAGGAGATAAGTGAGTGAACAGAAGGAGGAAATGCTTCCAAACGTGTTCCTGCGTACCACCTGGTTTTCCATTCTCCAGTCCGGTACTGTCCGTTTGCAGCATTTTCCCAGAAAGATCTGAAGAATCACCAGTAGTGTTGAAACAAGTAAATCATTGTATGTCTTCAAGTTGTTTCGGAGTTATGGAGACCCTCAAGTGGCCCTGCCGTGGGGTTTTCTGGAGCCGAGAGAGTGTGCCTCGCCCAAAGTCGCCTGGTGGGTGTTCAGGACCAAATGGGAATCGAACTCTCGTCTCCAGAGTCGTGGTCCAATGATCAAACCATGACACCGTGCTGATCTGCAGCCTTTTATGCCGACCTTCATATCTGATTTCAGAGTGGTGTGCATCACAAGGCCATGTAAAAATGCAAAAACAGCAGGTAAAACCATAGAGTTTGCTAAAATATGTACATGATTACATAACTAAAACAGGAAGACAGAAATTAGTCTGCTCACTTTGAAAGGAGCCAGCTGGCACAAGAGTAGGCTTAGCTCTATTGTGTAGTTGTGTGTGTTCACACCAAAGCCCCTTTGCCTGTCTTTATACAAAGCAATGTATAAAGTGTCAGCAATGTTCTGCGCATCCTGGCTTGCTAATGCAGTCAACAAAAATCTCTCTCGTTTGCATCATTTTCCTGCCAGCAACTTCTTTGGCATTTTGTAAGGGTTTTGTTTAGTTTTTACCTTTCAACGTCTGCTTCTTATTTATAACCTTTCCATTCCTTTGGTATAATATATATGAATAAAAGAGATTCAGGCTTGAATGGATTTCTTCTTTCTCAGTAAGCAACCAAGGTGGCTCTAAAAATAACATAGCTGCCTTGAATGTGGGTGGAATTCCTTTCTCTTTCTTTGGAACGCTGGTGCAGGAGCAGGCAAGGCCGGGGTCAAAAGGCAGGGCCCAATCCTCCATGATGGGAAGTTGATATGAAGGGATGCATCTACTAAGGTGCACAAAGGGAGTTTGCTCTCTCAGGGGGAAGGGGTTGCGGTTTTAGGTCTCAATCAAGAGAGAAAAGCATGATATAAATACAATTTATTTATTTACCTCGCTTGTAGCCCGCCTTTCTCATCCCGAAGGCGACTAAGAGTGGCTTTACAAAGGCAACAATTCAATGCTGCATATACATATCGATAAATAAACAAATGCATTAAAATCCTAACCAGTTCAAACATAAACATTAAAACATAATTTAAAATCACATAACCCAAGCCATATTCCAGGGCCGATCCAAGTCATCATTGATGTGGAAGTATTGGAAAATATAGATATTCACATATTGTATACACATTAGAAGTACTGAAATGTAGAAAAATCAGCCTCTCTGTGTTAGATGCACAAGCTGGTAGGACAGGAAGGAGAAGGTGGGCCTGTTATCTATACTTTCCAGTACGGAATAGTCCCTGGTACCGCTAATGGAGGGAGAGTGGACTTCTCTCCCCTGACAAAGCTGACCCAACACTTTGTGTTGCCTTTTGTCATTGGCCTGAGCGTCAAGTGGTCCGTTTGGTGTCATGCAACCCTATAGAGTGGAAGAGTGAGTAAAGCTTAGTTTATAGGCTCAAATATATTTTTGAAAAAAAATTCACCCTAAATAGCCAAGGATTTACTTGTCTGCGAAAACTTCAGTGCTTCTTATTTGAATAATTCTGTTCTAGCTGTTATAGGAGATTTGGGGCTCCTGTTTTGCTCAGTTGTCTCTCTGCCAGGTGTCTGCGAAACCTCACCAGACAGACAGCAGAAGGAATGATGGCTCCTCTTCATCTTCCAAAAACGCAGAGGCAAATAGCAGAGACCTTGAGGCGACCCGGCTTACTGAGCCATGGTTAATGCCGTCTGTTTGGGCTTCCGCTTTCTCTTTCCTGCCTTCAGCAGGCAGCCAAGGCTTTGGTTTTGTTTGCCTTGAGCATCTCTGTGTATGAGGTTCCCACTGCACCCCTAAAGATGTGTCTGTATCGTAGAATTTAATATACTTTGACACCGCTTTGACTGCCATGGCTCTAGGCTATGGATCCTAGGAAGCTGTCGGTTCAAAAGGTATTTTTTAGAAGGATTTGTAATTTAACCTGTTAGAATCAGTGTTAGGGATGTATAAATAATATCAGACCAGAAGGAATAGAAAAGCAATGTAAAAGGAAGAAAGAACAGAATTATATATGAATGTCTCCAAGCCAAGGGAGGGGAAGTGACTAAAATGTGAAGGGTGGGAGGAGCAGAGAGTAAAACCAAATATGACTATTGTATAGATGTTAGAAAGTATTGTATTGGTTCATGTATATATATGTGTGTATAGATTTTTTTCATTTTTTTATGAATATGTAAATTGAAAATAAAAAAAACATATTAATACAAACATTTTAAATAGATCTTTCACCTTCTTCTCTGGCCAAAATCCTCTGCAAATGACAACTCTCAGGATCCCATCACCATGCACCATGGCAAATAAAGTGGGGTTGATGCATTCATTCTCCAGGGTAGATGCACCAAAGTCAGGTTTAGCCTTCTTTGTGCTTTGTACTGTGATGTCTGGTTTCCACATGAAGCAGAGTTGTTTAAAGTATCTGTCCATTGTCCCCAAAAAACAGCTGGAGAACTTCTGGTTGCCAATCTTGCTTGGTTTTTGCTTGATTTGGAAATGCTCAAACCTCAAAGTATTTCGTGCTCTTGGAGGCCGTCCTGGCCTTTGGGTTGCCGTAAGTCAGAAATGACTTGAAGCCATGCAACAACAGTATTTGTTGATCCAGCTAAGAAGCCATCTTTGTCCACTTTCCAGTTTGGAAAGTGAGTTGTGAACAACTGTTTTCTTTCATCCACAAATGATGGAAACAAAAGAGGCTTCTAATCTTCATTCCAGGTCTGGTTTAAATTGGAGATCTCTGCATTGTTAGGATTAGAAAAACAAATAAAATTCCAGCCAAGCCATTATCTTGAGAGCCAGGTCTGTCTATTTGTGGAGCTAAGCACTCCAGGAAGATAGGCTGTTGTTTGCAAAACTCTCTCTTTTTCCCTTTCTTTTTAACCTTGTTAGAGGGTATGACCCACTTCTTCCATTGGACACGTACATGGGTTCCTTGGAGGATCCCAGATTGTGTCTGATCATCAGTGGCATCCCAGTTCTGCTCACCAAGCAAGGAATTACTCAGGGGTTTTCTTCTCCTCCTTCCAAACCCAGCTTCTCAGACTTGGTTCCTCCTCTCCAAAGTAAACACATTGAAGGGTGGAGAAACCTTTGTTTGTTCAAAAAATAAAACTGCCTTGCATCAGGCCTCACTGTCTGCCCTGGAAGGCTGCGTCAGTACAGAATGGTCAGTGTGAGGATGTCGTTGTGGTTGGTTGCTATTTTACTTTATTTCTTGCGGTTTTGTGCATTGCAATGCAACTGAAGCACAGGGACATGATTTTTAAAAACTTGCAAACAAACATTTGCAGTGTTCAATAGCATTCTTTCCCCCTCTCCTCCTCCTTTTCCTCAATTTATTATTACAGGGTTGTGGTGTGTTTTCCGGGCTGTATGGCCATGTTCCAGAAGCATTCTCTCCTGACGTTTCGCCTACATCTATGGCAGGCATCCTCAGAGGTTGTGAGGTATTACCTCAAACCTCTGAGGATGTCTGCCATAGATGTGGGCGGAACGTCAGGAGAGAATACTTCTGGAACATGGACAGACAGCCCGGAAAACACACCACAACCCTGTGATTCCAGCCATGAAAGCCTTCGACAACATATTTATTATTATCTTAGAAAAAAGAGTTTTGAAAAGTCTAGACTGTCAACTTTTTAAAAAGAACGAATGAGGGTGTCTTTTACCAGCCTTAGAAGGCAGTTTCTTCCCAGGTGCAGAGAGGAAGGAGCATAGGATTTGCTGCATTTGTAGGGGGCCCTGGGTTCATGTTTTCGCCATCTACACGACGTACCTGTGAAGTTTCTTTTGGAGTGCTTTTTTTCTGTGGAATAAAACTTAGCTATGCATTTTGCATAATATGCCCAGATACTGTATGTGGGAACAGACCTGAAGTTATGAGGCTGTGTGTGTGAAGAGAGGGGCCACAGCAGAGAATGGGTATGGTGAAAGCTTAGCAGAAGCTACTGAAAATCCATTCTGGTTCAGAGAAGATGCTTCAGAAGTGGGGGGACATGAAGAGGGAGGGAGGGTGGAAAATAATGATGTTTGGTCAGAGGAGAACTTGGAGACATCAATATTGGCATATCCTTTTCGTAAGAAGTCTGGGGCTTTAGTTAAATATATTGGATTTGTAAGACAGAGACCTGCAGGCTAGCAAATACCACTGAAATCTTCATCTGTAATGCCCTTCAAAGAGGATTAGCATCCAAATCAGGCTAATGGAAAAGCGGAGTAGCGATTATCCTCGCCTTGCAATATGGCGCATGTAATGAAGGCCCCTTGTGCCTCCCTGGGAGTCTGTTCCATTGCCAAGACTAGGCTTCTGTCTGGAGAAGCGGTAAAGCATGCCATTCCCATTGTGGAAAGGCATTTTCTACCATTCCTCATGACATTGCAAGAAATCATTAACAGTTTCATCATTGCTGTTATTAAAAACACCCTATTGCATTATGCC
The DNA here is from genome assembly GCF_035594765.1 of Anolis carolinensis. Lineage (NCBI taxonomy): Eukaryota > Metazoa > Chordata > Lepidosauria > Squamata > Anolidae > Anolis > Anolis carolinensis. Next base: position 118,148,718 of record NC_085846.1, read on the forward strand.
ATTCTAAGTTGCATTTCTCCTGTATATGGAAGAGTGATGAGAATTGCCTTCCTGTAAATTGCTTCCAGAGCGTAGTAACATGGATTTGAGCATCACGTGCAGCAGCATGTAAAGATGTATAATTGAAATCTGAAGTTGGGCCATACATTATTTGCCATTTTTAAGTACGGCTGTGAAAACTGGACAATGAAGAAAGCTGATAGGAAGACAATGAACTCCTTTGAAATCAATGCTGGAGGAGAGCTTTGCTCACATTGTGTCAGAAAGATAAGTCAGTGAATCCCAGAGCAAATCAAGCCTGAGACTTACTTTCCTGGAAGCTAAGCCAAAGCTGCTGTACTTTGGCCCTCACATATGAGAAGGCATGCCTCCCTAGGAAAGGCTAGAAATGCCTGGAAAGGTAGAAGACATCAGGAAAAGTGAAAGGCGTTGTTATAGATGGATAAAGTCAATCAAGGATCCTTGCATTCATAAGACCTGAGCAGGAGTGTTGAGGGCAGGCCCCTTCTTCATAGGGTTGCCATAAGTTGAAGTCAATGTAAAGGCCTGTGCTGCTCGGAAACCCTTTCCGCAATTATAATTATAATGCTAATTTTCAGCAGTTGCAGTCTAGATAAGTTAGCTTCTCATCTGAAAAGAAGAGAAATTACTTCTGGATTGTTGAGGATGGATCGTTTTACTTTTCATTACGCACATTAGTTATCATCCTGTTCTGTACTGCTGCTTTAGTCTACCCACCCATGAAGACAACAGAAATTGTGTCTGGTTGCCGGTTGATATTATTAATTCCAGATAATAATATCAATAATAATAGCCTTTCCAATGCTAATTAAGGTGATTAACTGCAACATTCATGCTGGCTTCCAACTGACGAACTCTTCTCACACCCTGGACTCTCCACAGATATATATTAACCTTCCTTGCCTAGTTTCTCCATGCCTCACAACCTTTGAGGATGCCTGCCATAGATGTGGGCGAAATGTCAGAAGAGAATACTTCTGGAACATGGGCATACAGCCCGGAATACATACAACAACCCTTATTAATTATTATAATATTGTTATTTTATCCTATATTGTTGTTTTTATTCTATTTTTATACTGTGAATTTGTATTATGTATTTTTTGTTCATTTTATCTTAATTGTGTTGTCGGGGCTTGCCCTATGTAAGCTGCCCCGAGTCCTCGTGGGGAGATGGTAGTGGGATATAAAAATAAAGTTATTGTTGTTGTTATTATTATTATTATTATCTCATTCAGTTTATAATGAGCCAAAAGATTTTGCTCTGTCCGTGTTTCTCTCATTGACTGCCACATCTGCTCCTGGGCTTTTGTGCCATCAAGCTCCACTTGCAGCTTTGCCGTCGTCTTGTTTTACTCTCTAAGAAGAGGCTATTATGTGCCTTCCCTTCTCCAAGCCAATCCAGGTCTCTTCTTTTAGATATCTGCCATTTTTGCGATAAATATGTATATTTTTCTCTTGTGTATTGCAGCCATCTTTTAAATCAGGGGTGGGCAAAGTGCAGTCTGCAGGCTACTTCTGCCCTCCAGAGCCCTTATAAATCTCCCAAACCTTACCTTACCCCAATTTTTTTAAAGGTGGTATAATATTTTGCCTGAAAGCAGAGAAAGCAAAGTGCGAAAGCCCTGCCATTCCTACACAGAAAGCACCCCAAGCACTCACACGTGTCTTCTTGAAATCGTGTCAGGAATGGATGTTTATCATTTCTCAGTGCTGTGTTAGGAAGTTTTCAGATTTGGGTGCCCTGTTGTACTTCTGTGGGCACTAAGGAGGGGAAACTGACCCTCCTTTGCCAGATGTTCCAGATTGTGAGGCTGGACAAATAGGGACATGGAGAATTTCTACCTTACGTCCCAGAAGGTGTTTACAATCCACAGCCCTCTCCTTGGCAATGGCACCTCTGACTTCTCTCCCATCTTTGCATTTTCTAGGCTGGTCAGATTTATCACCTCCCTTGGCTGCTGCAACCCAAAAGGCCTCAGTATGTTTGCTTGCACCCCACCCACAGAAATTATTTCACAAGCCTCCTCTGTGTGCAAGGATAGCATGGTGCTTATGTGGCAGCCGGGAATCTCTGGAAGACGACTCCTGGAATGTTGGATCTCCGGAGAGGGTTGCATAAGAGCTGGGCCAGAGCCGGCCTCAAACAACTCCGTTACTTCAGAGGCTCTGCTAGAGCTTCCTTAACATGGAGATGGGGAATAGTATGCAGCATGCTTATCCAGTTTACAAACAGCACCAAATTAGGAGAGATAGCTAGAGAACAAGATCAAAGATGCCATTAACTTCAGTAGCAGAGTGAATATCATCAGGGATAAATGTAAGCAGGAAAATGAAACCATGGGATGTGTGGAAAGGATCTGGTGAACTTGATAGGCTACAAACTAAATGCAAGTCAACAGCATGATGACCAAAGAAGCCAATTCACTTGTAAGCTGCATCAACAGGAACACAGTGTGCAGGGAAGTAATAGGACCACTCCAAACTTCTGTGAGTATTATATCTGTGTTTTCCTTCACAATTGGACTAGATAGCCATTGCGGTCTTTTCCAACTTTATAGTCCTATGATTGATCAAGGAGTTTCAGAGTACCTTTGGTGAAGTCTTCTCTAATATGTCATACATGTTCATGAGTGCTAGTGTGATCACCAGTACCTATATAGCAACATTGCTGTACATAGTAAAGTAAAAGAACAATAAAACAGTTTATTGCTCTTGGAATTCCAATCTAATTCATACACAACACAAAAGGAAAAGGGAACGGCAGTGTGGAAGGGGAAAGTCCAGAAGAAACTTCTTTTTGCTTGCTTTCTTTGAGGGCAATGGCAGTTGGGATCGAAGGAGGGTCCTTTATTTGCTTCTGGACCTTGACATCATAGTTTTTCTTTTCTCCCTTTGAGACCAAGGCAATGGCAGTTGGAATGGAGGAAAGGCCTTTCATTTGCTTCTGGGACTGTTATTGTTTTTATTTATAAGCTTCTTTTTTATCTCTTAACAGAGACTCAAAGCAGCAAACAGTACTAAAAACAGCACAGTGGCATAGAATCATAGAATCATAGAATAGTTGGAAGAGACCTCATGGGCTATCCAGTCCAACCCCCAGCCAAGTAGCAGGAAATCGCGTTCAAAGCACCCCTGACAGATGGCCATCCAGCCTCTGCTTAAAAGCCTCCAAAGAAGGAGCCTCCACCACAGCCCCGGGGAGAGAGTTCCACTGTTGAACAGCTCTCACAGTGAGGAAGTTCTTCCTGATGTTCAGGTGGAATCTCCTTTCCTGTAGTTTGAAGCCATTGTTCCGCGTCCTAGTCTGCAGGGCAGCAGAAAACAAGCTTGCTCCCTCCTCCCTAGGACTTGGGACCAAGGGAGGACCTTTCTTCTGCTTACGGGCCTAGGCATGATGGAGTTATGCCTGAATATTCTCCTCTCCCTCCAAGACTAGGGCAATGGCAGTTGGTCTTTCAGCTGCTTCTGGGTGCCTGTCTTCCCTTCTCCTTCTGGGGCAGGGCAGTGCCATTTGGGACTGAGGGAGGGCCTTTCTTCTGCTTCCAGGCCGCAATGATTCCTCTTTTCTTCCTCCACGATGAGGACAGATGCATCCAAAGTGCACTTGGACCTGTGTAGCTCCTTGCAAAAGCCACCTTGGTGCCTTGAGGGCCTTGTGTCAGGGGAGCCTTCCGTCTCCCTCGCCTCCCCAGAGACTTTCCGGTTCCTTTTTGTCAACAGCTGTCCCTCTCACTGCCTTCTTGCTTAAGGGTTCTCTCTCGCTGGGCAGGAGGAAGCTGTGGTCTCCTGCATCCTGTTCTCACTCTTTCTCAAGAGCGCAAACGCCACCACGCCTGCCTCAGCCTTTGCAAATGGCAGCCGCTCCTCAACAACTCGCCGTAGATCAGTAGTGTTTCACCAGGGAAGAACGGCAGATCTCAGTGGAGCTGGGACCATCCTTTGTAATGACATCCACCCCCCAAAAAAGCCTTGGGTACTCCATGGACAGTGAGGTAGGAGTTGGTCAAGGCCTTCCATTCCTGTGGCTGCATCTCTTCCAGCTCAAGATCTCCTTCCCTTTTCCAATCAAAATAGTTGCTCCTTTGGATGAATTGTAAAGAGTTGAGATATCCAGTTGCTTATCTTGGCCTAGTTAAGGGTTTTCGTGTGTCGTCTTATTTACTTTATTTATTGAATTTATATCCCACCTTTTTCTCAAAGTGAGATCCAGTCTTTAACTGTTTCTTTGGCTCTGAACCTACTTTGGCATTAGGTCTTCTTTTGGTGTATGGGTTTCTCCCTTTTGCTGTATCTCAATATGTTTTCAAAGTGTTTTAATGGAATGGGATTGCCATTCTGCTCTCACGGAGCTTGAGAGTTGCCAGTTGGATCGGCTGCCAGCCCTTTCTTTGGACGCAGTTCAAAGCGCTGGTGTTGATTTGCAAAGCTCCTCCTGGCTACGGATTGGGTCAGTGGCTGTTCGGAAAGCTTGACTATTTCTGTAATTCATAGGAGTCCTTTGGAGAAGTTGGAAGTGCCTGGTGTTTGGGGAATGCAAAGCACCAAAACTGGAAAGACCGGGAGCTAGAATGGGGATCTTTGTATTCTTTTAACAGCCATATAACTAGCCTTCATTTTCCTTGGATTCCTGAGAAATATCTGCTGGTCCATGGGGATGTCCCACAATTTACGGGGATGCTGTCTGCAAGAGATACAGGATCCCTCTACAATTTGGGGTTTGTGGGATTGAGGTTTCGGGAAAGTACAAAGGCAAGAGGCCACTATAAACAGAAATATTATCCAATAATATAAACTATAATACAGTATTTATATATATGCTATATTCATAGAACATTCAATGTGCTGACAAGGATTGTAGAGGTTTTGTTTGATTGTGGATTTGTTTAAAATTTTGGATTCAAAAAGGATTTACAAACTTGGACATAGAGGTTTGGATTTACAATCGGTGATTTACACAGTCCTCCATGTGGAACATGAACTCTGGATGTCATTGAAATCACAAACCCTGTGCATAAGAGTTAAGCTTTCTATGAGTATGTGTATATGTAACACATTGATTATATTCTTTTGGATTCTGCTTTAGGAATTCTTGCCTTTCATATATAAGGATGATTTTGGTTTAGAGACATGTATTTTGAATCATTTAGTATGTTTTGAACCTCTACAGTCCTTGACAGCACATTGAATGTTCTATGAATAGAGCATGTGTGTGTGTGCACACACACACACACACACACACATATATATATATGTATATATATATATATATATATATATATATATATATGTACGTATGAGAGAAAAACTATTATAGTTTATATTATTGGATTATATTTCTGTTTATAGTAGCCTCTTGCCTTTGTACTTTGGGGGATCCCTTCTCTGTATTGTTTCAGGAAAGTAACCTGCCATCGGTATTCTTCTGGGGGTGAATCTGGCCCATAAAATTAATATGATTTGATACCACATAGATACCACTGTAGTTTTGCAAGCTTTTAAACCTTCTCTGACAAAGAGTGCTGGTGCCTCACCAATCTACAGCTCCCTTGACTCAATAACATTGAGACAGGGCAGGTAAAGTGGTGTCAAACTGCATTGATTCTATACTACAGATGCACCCTGCATATATGGTGGGATTGTAAATCTGTAAAAGATTTTTGGGAATTGGTTATAAGAGAAATAGACAATATAAAAATTAGAAGGAATCCAGTGAATATATTACTTTTAATTAAAAAAGAGGATGAGAAAGATAAGAGGGGAAAAAATAATAGACATACTATTAACAGCAGCTAGATTACAAATTGCAAAATATTGGAAAGGAGAAATGAAAATACAAATTAATGAATGGCATAAAGAAGTTTGGAAAATGGCACTGAATGACAAGCTAACATCAAATTTAAACGTAAAGAAGGGATTATGGGGGGAAATGACTTTGAAAGTATTTGGAGAAAATTTCTAGAAAAATTATTGGAAAAAGAAGACGGGAATTTACCTCCAAATGAAGAATTGAACTTTTCGTGGGACTTCAGAAGAAGAGAGGCTCTGGAGAAGGGGAGCACAGGAGTGAATGTAAATAAAAGAGTGGGAAATGTATAGAATATGTTTATATAACTGTAACTTTTTCTCAAATAATAATAATAATAACAACACACATCACACAGTCCTAGACACTTGGGAAGTGTTCGACTTGTGATTTTGTGATACAAAATCCAGCATATCTATCTTGTTTGCTGTGCCATACAATAATAATAAGAAGAATAAGAATACAGTAGAGTCTCACTTATCCAACACTCGCTTATCCAACGTTCTGGATTATCCAACGCATTTTTGTAGTCAATGTTT